>NC_056733.1:357924017-358074017 GCF_019279795.1 Protopterus annectens | reverse complement strand
TGTCACAGTCAGGTCTCTATCACCACATGCCATGGGCAAAAGTGTTAATTCTGATTATGACATCATCAGTATATATCACATTTCCACTGACTTTTTTTTTTTGTATCTGCAATGGCCTTGAGCAAGAAGATACTGAAGTCTGCAGGTCGGTTTAGATAATTAAAAAAAAATGATCCAGGTACACTATATTATTTCTTTCCAAATGTGAAAGCTAATTTGCATTTGTCTTTTTTATCCATATTTATAGTTCAGAATCTGTTAACAAGATCTGTGGTTGTAAAATATCTTCCAGTCTTAAGCTTCAACAAGCTCTGCTATAAATATGAGATGGGCCAATGCAAAAATGGCACCAGATGATTTAATTTTCCATAATATGTTGAGAGTTTCTACTTACCAATAGGTTTTAGAACTCTCCATACTAGACAGTTATACATAAAGTTTCTTTGTATTATAATTCTGTTCTTCATCAGAATGTCAGAATTTATTTGCCATGTTCATAAAGTACAAGGTTGAGTCTGTACTGACTTATATATGCTGAGATATTGTTAGTCACTTGTCACTTGGGTAGCATGAAGGTCAGTTACTTCTGAACTATGGACATCTCTTGAAAACATAGCTTTAAACTGGTTAAATATTTTATGCACTCATTATTTTTTTCTGCATCATGAATAAATGCTTAAAAAACTTGGTCAACCACATTATGGGAATAATAGAAAGGTGAGTTGTTAGCAAGTTCCACCATGTTCTCAATTATGTCAAAATATTTTCAAAATTAACAGTTCATACTTCTTTAGGTTGCTTTACTCTATGAGACAGCACAAGGGTAATCACCATTAACTTCACACACACACACACACACACACACACACACACACACACACACACACACACACACACACACACACACACACACACACACACACACTATTTCTGAATGGGCCAGATTACCTGTAATAGAATTAACATGTTTGGCAGTAATCAAATTTCTCCATTCTATTTCTGATACCACATCAATGTCAAGAAATGACAAAAATAGCTTGTTGCAGGTCATAAAATAGATCCTGTAATGTTCTGTAGCTCACAGAGTGCTACAATTATGTTCCAATATGAGGAAAAAGGAGATGTTTCTATGTACCTTTCTCATTTTAGAAAGATACTTACATTTTTGTTAAGCACCCATAAGCATTGCTAAGACTAGGTCTTGAGTTAGAGATGGCAGAACAAAGTGTCTAACACCTTTTAAAAACACTGTTTCTTAAGAAAGACACTCTTTCAACCTGATGTCTGTTTGGTAGTGCTTTTCAGAAGCTTTAAAACACTTGTGCCACTACACTTTTTTCTGTTACTGCAAGCACATACATATGCATATAAATGTTTCAAGCACGAGCATTAATGCCCTTCTAGCTTGCCAATGTACCAAAACACTTGTTCCCATAATGTGTCCAGGCTGTTCTTAAAAATATCTAAACTAGTACTTGCTTTAATGTAATTTGGTAGTCTGTTCCATGCATCAGCTACTCTGTCAGAGAACCAATTAGTACACTTCTCATGCCTATAGAATCTTCTACATAGGTTACCTGATGGTTCTCTAGTACTTTTTGATAACCCCAAACATTCCCAGAGGTAGCTATCTCTAAATGCCCTATATACATGAATAAGACCTCCTCTTAGATAGCTGAAGACACTGTACAAGTTCAGATATTTTAGTCTTTCATAATAACTTAAATTTTCACATCCATGGATGCACTTGGTATATTTATGCTGTACTATTTCCAGTTTACTCATGCCTGTTTTCTTACAGGGTTTCCATATTGTTATTCCATACTCAAGTTTGGGTCTAATGTTACTAACAAACAATGACTTCATCATGTTTGATTTCCTAGACTTTATAAATCTTTTTATACAACCTATAGTTCTATAACCATCATTAACCAATTGGTTGATATGATTAGAAAAACTCATAGCTGAAACTACCTATATACCCAGGTCATTAAATGAGTCTACAGTTTCAATTACTGTGTACTGTATTTTATATTCACCTTTCAATTTATGTCTCCCAAATGTCATATGCTTAGTTTTTGATGTATTTATCAGCATATTTTTTCTCCTGTGCCCAAATGGTCAATTTAATCTCAAGTTATTTTGCAGACATGCCTTATCTGTAACATGTAATCAGTTTATCAAATTTCAGGTCATCTGCATATAGACAGTAGAACACCTTAGATGAAAAAGTTAGGTCTGATGGATACAATCTAAATAAGTAAGGGCCTAGGACAGAGCCATGTAGAACACCCTGACTGTAACCAAGGATTTCACCTGTCCAGTTCCTGTATGATACTTGCCATGTCCTATTGGCAAACCATGCAGCTATCCATCTTATCAAGAGTACATCAATATCTTGTTGTACTAATTTATTTATCAGCGTTTTGTGTATGACCCTGTCAAATGCTGAAGTTAACTCTATATAAATTACATCACGGCACAATTTTTCATTCATAGCTGTTATAGAACATCATGTTACAGGTGGTAATAGATCTGTTTTCAGCAAATGCATACTGACATATGGTTTCAAGTCCCAACCTATCCGGTTCTGACAATATGACAATAATTTATCAAATATTACCTTCTCCATTATTTTTCCTCAACATGAAAGTAGACTTAAGGGTCTATATTACTCTGGGTTGGTCCTTCTCTGCTTTCTCTTGAAGACAGATTTAATAAATGCATGTCTCCAATCTTGAGGAATCTCCCTATATTTATATGCTCTAGTGAATAATAGATATAAAAGCATTCTCAGGTCATTGTTACTAATTTCGTCTCCTCCCTGTGCTTTGTCTGGATCCAGTTTGTGCATTTCTTTTTCAATATAATCTAATTTGATTCCAGTATCCGGGTTACCTGGATGTCACTAGGACAACTTATCACCCCTCTACAGAAGATTTTGTAAAAATATCTATAACCTGTTGTGTCTGAGAATAAATTTTAGAATCTGCACACAGTTTATCAATTTGTGTGTCTTTACTCCTTCACAGCTTATGTATCTATAAAATGGTTTCCTATTATGCTCAATATCTTTATATAAAATTTCTTCAATTTTTTCTTGATCATGTCTCACACAGTGCTTACTCTGTTTGTCCAGCTTGTTAATTTCAGTTTTCAAAGTTGTAGTTCAACCTCTCTTCCATTAATTATATTTTTTGTCTCTCATATTAATCAGATATCTTGTTCTTATAGAAATATATCCCTCTGATGTTGTATGCCTAAATCCTGATGTTAAACATTTTTTGATAGTTTACAGTCAAACAATTTGTCTTTCAAAACTTTCCACATTCCAACTGCAGTTTTTTTTTTCACTGAACACTTAGTTTTACATGGAGACTGTTTTGCTTCCATATAAACTGTAATTAACCATCTATGCATTGCTTTAGATTTCAGCTTGGAAGAACTATCCAGCAAGGTCACTGCACATCAATGATGGTAAAATTTGACTTGGAGTAATAGTAATTTCTTTAGGAACATAAACAATGTGTAGTACGTTCCATCCCCTGGTAGTTTTTTTTTTTTTTTTTACAATGTGAAGCAATTGTTGTTCCTGAATATATGTTGTAAATAATTTCCTTACTGACATTGTTGAATCAATATTTTTCCAGTCTGTTTCTGGTAAATTTAAGTCGCCAGCTAATATTATTCTTCCCTCTAGTGTTTCGTGTAAGAAATGTATGAATTCCTCCAGGTCATCTGCACTTGACTTTGGTGGTCTAGACACTCCAACAATTGTTATAAGTTCCAGGGTTGTCTTTATTGTCACAGTTACACAGTCTATAGTATTGGTGTTATCATTGAACAAGTAATAATCGCAGGTCTCATAATTATCTTTAATCTCTATCATAACACATTCACTTGATTTTTTGTTAGAATGTCTGTTACAGTAAAAACATTTATACCTTGACAGAGCTGGTTTCTAGTCATTGTTCTTTAATCATGTTTCACAAGCAATAACAGCATCAATCTTGTGGAAATGTAGCAAATATTCCAATAAAAAAAAATAAAAAAAATAAAAAAATTATTAATGCTCCTAGGACTAACAACAATCAGAGATGCATCAAATGTTGCTGTCTATGAACTGTTACATTTTCAACCTGGTACAAATCCTGCTTAGTGTTTGTCAAATATTGCAAAGTATCTGCTGCAAAATTTCCATTCCCTGATCTTGATGAATGAACACCATCCTGTCTGAACACGTGTGCAAGAACTGGGCTTGGATGTTCCACACATTTCCATTTTTTAAAACAGGGCATTTTTCCATGTAGGTATTTACCCAAAAATTCTTTTCATTCACAGTGACCTGACTATCCTTTCTATATGTGATTTGTGAAAAATACTTCCTAACACCAGTACAAGCTATATTATCCAAGAGGGTTGTCAGTTCTCTACTAACAGTCAGATAATCCTTGTGGGTGACATCATTTGTACCAACATGAATAAAAACAGATCTGTACTTCCTTACATTAAGGTGTTCCAAGGCTTGTCACACATCTTCTATTTTTACTCCTGACAAGCATAACCCTATTCAATGTTCATTATCTTCTCTGCAAATATAAATATCAGTTCCTCTAATAACTGAATCTCCAATTACAAGACTATCTTTGCTGGCCAGCACTGAAGATTCTTCAGCTTCTAATACAGTAATATATGTTCTATCAATTGTTATGAAGGATAGATCTTCATCACCATTAGTCTTATTAATCCTACTGTTTTCACTGTGTATTAAATTCTCATCCAGCTGGTATTGTAAATTCACAGCTTGAGCCATGTAGTCAACATCTGTGTTTCTCTTCTTTTTTCTTTCAGTAATGTTTTTCAATCATTCCACATTCAGTTTAGATTTCTTCCTTTTCACCCACCCCTTCCCTCTTTTTCAACCTTCTGTTTTGGAAAAATTATGCCTTTTTCTGTAGACTGAAGGTTTTTGACAGAAAAATATCATTCCCTGTAACCTGTGTGAAACAACAGTTCTCCAAGCCTTGCCAATTGTACAAGTGCAATCATCATTAAATCTAGATTTTCTTCTACCAATGGTAAGCAATTCATCCAACTTTTTATCACGAGGAACACAGATCACCAGTGTTATCAGCTGTTACCTTTAAATATACATAACATTTATTACACTGTGCAAGATATTTGTGCATTAGCAAATTGTTAATTGCATACTCATTTAAGGAATCCATATTCAGCTTCAAACAAAATATTGTAACAGAAAAGAATAATCAAAAACAGTAACCACAGAACTCAGAGAACTTAAATCAACTTCTATGACAGAAAAAAATCACACCAGCAATATACAACCAAATAATACATTAAGTAAAGTTGTTCTGACTATACAAGTTCTGCAAGCCAGACAAAAGTTGCAATTCCTTTACGTGCTCACGAAGGCACACAGTAGCTTCTGCCCACTATCACTCACAGTCGCAATTCTTTTTAACAGTAAAGATCAATAAATCACAAACCAAGGTAGGACTTTTAGGTATGCTCAGGATTTTCCTCTGTGTAGTCTGTGTGAATTTATAGCTGTCTAAGCCCCTTGGGTTTGGCTAGAGCTTGCTTGTCTAAAACCTCTCCCTTTCTAACAACCAACAGTGAAACTAAAGGTAAAACAACAAAATATGAATCAGAGTAAAGCTTGTTAACAAGCTATCCCTCCCTGCCTACAAAGAGTTCAAAACAGTGATAACAAATACAATATAAATTCAAATAAAACTTCTCTTAATAGTCAACTCTACAGTAAATCACAACCCAAGGTAGGATTGTTTAGATAAGGCTCTCTGCCCTATAAAGAAATATGATTGAGACTCACTGATCATAACCCTTATTATTTGTTCTTGACATCTCAAACACATAACAAGTTGATCATGATTGAAGACCCAATCACAATCCTATGCTTCTAGTTCAAATTGTGCTTCTATGAGTAAAGAGTTCTGCTAATAGCTTGTGTACCTAGATATTAATCAACCTGCTGCTGGTATCAAAGCAGCGTATGGAGCAAATTTCAATGTCTTAGATGTTTCTTAATTGCAAACTGTGCAGTTAATCAGGATTTTATTTATTTATTTAACATTTTAACTGGGTAAGCACACTGGTCCAAGGACACTTTTCAGGCACAACCTGAGCAATATGGTGCATAGAGAAAACATAATGTAGCACAGATTTTTTTAAGTAAACAAAAGCATGCTATGTTAAATATTGTGGTGAAGGCCAGGGCCTTTCCTGCTTTGGGCAGGGCCAGATTCTTATGGTTCATTCATTCCCTTGCAGGTGAGAGACCCTAATCAGCTCATCTCCTTAGAGGTGAAGGTCAAGTACTGGGGATTAAACTAGTCTGCCAGTCACAATTTCCTCCATTCAGTAATTCACAGTCTCCATAATTTCTGCCCATGTAAGGCATGTGTACGTGCATGTTTAAAGAGACCAGTTAGCATAACGGTTAAGGTCGCCTCCCATGCACAAGGTGCGAGATTGATCTTGACCTCAGACCAGTTTCTGTATTGATTGTGCATGTTCTCCCTAGTGTTTCCATGTCATACTCACCCAAAAATGAAGTCGTGGGCAGCAGCACAGTTTCTAGATGTTGCCTGTTGGTGGAAGAGTTGTATAGACCAACTGTTTTGGGCATCGACTGTTGTGCATGGTATCCTGAAGACAGGAAAACATGGATCACAGACTTTATGCTATTTCGGGTCTATCCACTCAGTGTAAACATATAGCTCTAGCTGATTTGGTCAAATTGATGACCCAGCCTACTCCGACCTATGCCAGGAAGTGTATGTGCCCCTACTGGCTGGTGTGTACCTGCTATAAAGCCCTAGAGCAATAAGCTACTGACTGGTTAATATTCAGCTGCCTAGCTTGGGTTACCTTGGATAGGTGTTTTAAGTGAAAGTTGGATGTAAAATTTACCAGACATGAACTAACAATTGCTATGCTGTAGGTTCACTGACAGGACATCCACTGTATTCAGGAGACACAATGGAAGGGCAGTGCAACAAAGCCACTTGACATGAGATTCAGTGTCTACCACTTGGGATGAGAGGGAGGGATGTCATCAGAATTAGTATCAGACCCTTGGCAATCAGACTCCAGTGTAAGGGCACGGCACCATTCATAATCTCAACCTATGCCCAAGAGCAAGGCTGTGATAGTGAGAAAAAGACTGCATTCAGAAAGCAGTTGCAGGACCTACAAGACAAAGCAGGATACCATGAATTGGCATTGATAATGGATGACCTGAATGCACATGCCAGGACAGACAGAACAGGATATAAGGATTGCCTGGGTCCACATAGGTGGTGCCACAGGAATAATGAAAGAGAGGACATTCTAGACTTCTATCTGGAAAATGGCTTGATGGTGGCCAACACGTGGCTCAGCAAGAAAGATAGTTACAAGATCACATACAAGAGTGGTCAGCATGCTAGTAAGAAAGGGCACTGGAGTAGACTCAGCAATTGCAAAGTCATCCTCATTAAAACAGTCTTCCCAGAGCATAAAACACTGGTTGGCACAATCAGTTGTAAGCAGTGATCAGAAAAGGCACTAAGGTCACGACCTGAAAGTTGACTGGAGAGAAAGCACAAGAGTTCAAGGAATTACTCAGGGCTTTAGGACCACAGGAAGAAGAGCAAGAAGAATGGCAGTGTCTCAAAACAGCACATGTGAGGACCATAGAACAAATGTGTGATCGAACCAGAGATGGAAATAAGGTACGTAAAGAAAGTGGGTGGTGAAATGTAGACATCCACGAAGTCAGCAAAAGAAAGAAGAGCTGCAGGAAAAAGTTGGATATTGAAAAGACACAGCAGGCTAAGAAGGAATACTGGTTGGCTAACAAAAGGACTAAGAGAAGAGGTGCATTAGCAAAGAACAAGGCATCACAGGTACTCTACCAGCTTCTGGAAAGTGACTGAGCAGACGGCACAAAGAAACTCTTATCAGGTTTCAAGGCAAAGAAAGAAAGAAAGATAAAGAAGATAGTCAGACACCCTTCATAAGAGATGTCAGCCACAGACTGCTCACCAGTCCACAGGATATCGAAAATGAGAGGAGTACTTTCAACATCTTCTGAATGAAGAAAATTCCTGAGAATACTCCTAGCAGTATGGAGACAAAGGTGCATCTCAGATTACTGGAGAATAACCATGCTAGTGTTGGGTAAAAGAAAAAAGGGGGACATTCAAAACTGTACAGGGATAGCAAACTCCTGTCACACTGCATGAATGTTCTGGAAAAAGTGACTGACAAAAAAATGCAGAATAGCAGAAAGTAAGATGGGAGAAGAGCAGTTCAGACTCAGCTTTTATGTTGCAGTGATGCAGATAGTTGAGAAGAAGCTAGAGATGAGGAAAGAGTCCAGCTGGACATTCCTAAACATAGAGAAAGCATAGAAAATGTCCCAAGGAAGCTTATTCAGGCAGTCATACAGTGGTTTGAAGTCCCAGAAACATTAATAGAATTAGTGCAGGCTATTTAGAAGGACCCAATGACTCAAGTACAAACAATGTTCAGACTCACACAGGGGTTTCCAGTGAAAGTGAGTATGTATCAGGCTTCAGCTTTGAGCCCACTGCTGTTCATTCTGCTGATGCACTATATTAGCAAATAGGTCAGTAGGTACAGATCAACAACATGTATGTAGATGATGTTGCCTTACTGCCAGACTCTTAGCAAGAGCTTCAGCAAAGGATAGGGGAATGTCCTACAAAACTGAAGGCACATGGGATGAAATCAAGTGCAGATAAGAAAGTCAGAATGACAGCAAATGGGTGGAATCAGAAGAGGCTGAGAATTGAGAGAGAAAGGAAAATTGCAGAACAGGTTAGCATCTTCAAGTATCTGGGAGGGGTGGTTGAAGAAGGTAGGAGAGATGCATTGACTCTAGAGGGATGGCTACAGTTGAATCAACACCCCAACCCCATGTAGAAAATGAGAAAAAAGGGGGTTGATAATGATTTTTATGCACACGTTATCACTCAGAGAGGATTACATTCAATACCAAAGTAGGAAAATGTAGTTTGGAACTAGTTTTGTATCTGGGCAAAAACATTCAAATGTAAATTGAAATGTTGTATAAAAGATGGCCACTAACAAACATCCAAAGATGCCAATGCAAAAAGCAAGTGACACTTCTTATAGAGACAGTTAAAACTGTAGTAAAGCTATATAGTTTTGATGTAAACTGAGGGAAAGATATCTTAATTTATTTTTTTTTATTTATCCTTTGTTGACAGAGTTTGTTTCCCTAGGCTTGTGGCCTTTTTACACGGAGACCAGAGGTAGTGTTTATACTATTATTAAAGGAAATCTGGCCAGGGCATCAGTGAACTTCCACTACTCTTGTCAGTATATGCAATGGAATCTTTTATATGCTTTTGAGCTACCATGACCTCAAGCAGATGGGACCTCAGTTCAGTACCTCAGCCAAAGGATGGCAGCACCCCCAATACCACACAGTAGTGTATACAATTTGAAAATGAAACCAATCACGTAGAGTGGGAATAGAATCCAAAACCTTTTAATCTTCCAGAACCAAAAGCTAGTGTTTTACCTTTTGAGCCACTGACATTATTGGTATCCTTACAATAACTGATCTTCTAACTCTAGTGTATTCTGTGTCTCCATAGTGCAGGAAGTAAAAGTCATGATTGCAAAATGATATCCAGGCACCCACCATTTAAGCCATTTTGTGGTAAAACAAATTAAAACCAATTAATATTCATAGTAATATGTAGACATTTATCCTGCAGAAAATACATGATTTTTTTTTTTTTTTTTTTTTTTTTTTTTTAGTTTTTGCATGTGATTGCCTTTGTGGGTCTGTGAAGAAGCATCTTTTGTACTGGAAGAGTAATTTAGTAAAAGACAGGCATATAATTTGCAGCATTAACAAATTATAGCACATTGGCATTGCCATCGTTTACTTAAATAAAAGATATACACGTAATATTTTATAGGCCATCAGTAGCTTAAAACAATTTATTTATATTACAGTTATGTCTCATTTGTCTGGGGAACTGCTATTACCATACAAAGCACAACAGTAATTGAAATAGCCCACAGATTTAGAAAATATAAAAATTTTAAAACTACATGCAGAATATGTGTTTAGGCCCATTTATCTAGACAGCAGCTATTACCAGATAAAGCACAGCAATAATTGATACAGACTTGGAACACATATGCTTTGCTGTTGTTTACGCAGTAAAGAGCAGTTACATGTAGTCAACACCGTACTGAATCTACTGAAATCTTCACACAAACAGTATTCTGACCATTATGTTTTGTTAACAGACTGAGATTTTGAATGTGAGGTTTATTGTCAGAAAAGGGTCTGGTGTCACTTTTACAGGTATATGTAATTTCATGACATACAAAAGCAGATAGGTGGTCTAGTTGTTGACTCAGAATTCTAAATCTAGGCTAGAAACAACCTCACAGAAACACCAAGAGCATCTGCGAACCAAGCATGTGGTAACAATTAAACATTAGCAGACTGCAGAAAATAATGAGGGAGAAGATTTATCACTGGATAACGAGATTATATAGAAGGAAGAAGGAATGCTTAATTAAGATGAGTTTCACACAGACTGTATATGTTTATGCTCCAAATGAGAAAATGGGGGACTAAAGCTGAAAAGTATTGTATCTAGTAGTGTTATATCTGCTAAAATGCAATAACTATGAACCTATTGTAGTTAGTACTGCTTTCACCATTCTGGTTTACCTGGTTATGGCATAATGGCAATGCATGGTTGTCTGCTTCTGTGAGAAGTTTGCATAGGCTCTTGATCAAGAGTATGTATTTCTGCTAACCAGGGTCTTAAATTAGAAATGCTTTTTTTTTATGGAGAGGCAAGCTAATAACAATGCATATCTAATTTATGTCTAAAAATGGTAAGTAATGTATTTAAAGTTATAGCTGCTTTATTGGGGGATATGCATGTCTTCCAATAACTTTTACATTAAGAGGAAATTCTTGCTTAAGCATTTTTTTCTTTTACAAATAAAAAGAGGAAAGGGAGTGTCATAAGATATTACTGATTTACACTGAGTTTGTGATGAAATCCACAGGGACTCAAGGTCCAAATTTAATTTAATTCACTGAACTGTCTAAGTTAGACAGCACTAATTGAAATAATTTATCTTGTGTTCATTCGTATAATATTCATTATCTCCTTAATATTATATTCAAAAGTTAAACTTCAACATGTGTGACTGGCTACAGTAGCTAAGCTATGACTTGAAGTGAATGTAGAATTACAGGAACATTGCAGCAGTCTAAAATTGAATAGACCTGCAAATAAAACTGCATCTTCAGAAGTTTAGTTTGTGAGTTACTTAGAGATTTAAGGAAGTTCAACATCAGCATGAATTTTTCAGAGTAGATTATGCCGTTAGACGTTAATACATAAATGAAGGGCATATAGACTCCTAGCACTGAAAATGGTAGATTAGTGAAAAACTTCTAACTCCCCTAAATTGTCATTCTACTGTCATCAAAATGTAAACGTTTATACTTGGCTGAAGAGGTGTCTGCTTTCATTTTAAGTTTCAGTTAAAAAATGAGTGCATAATCATTTTTACATATATTAACATTGTTCTGATTACTGTACCATTTGCTGAGTGAATAAGGTGAAAGAATGGTTGCTCTCTCTTTTTCTCCCACACTTTCTCTGTCTCTCTCTCTCTACTGCTTGAATCAAGAATAAAACAAACCATTGTCAAATTTTGAATGTTGGCTTGTGAATCAGCGGATTAATTATATTAGAGTGCAACAGAATGACAGGATGGTTGGTGAAAGTAGGAGGTGGCTTAAGAACTACATTGAGAAGCATGATATGGAATGTCTGTCTTTACCATGTTCTATGTTAACAATGGCTGATATGCTACTGGATATAATCCGTAATGAGTTGTTAGTTCTATAAGATGAATAAGCAAATCATTGAAAGTCATGTCTCCTCATTAGAGCTTATTTTCACGTACAACTCCAGATGTATGTGCATTTTTAAAATGACATAAAACTGCTTGTAGAGGCTATATTAACTATATAACGCTTACATGTATTTGTAAAAAAATAATTAGGAAATAGCCCAATTTTCATCATTTAGGAAGTACTGCTCACTAATGCTAAAAGTGAGAGGTAACACTCATGGATTCACTATAGAATCTTGAAATACTGAAATCCTGAACTTCAGTATTTCGAAATTCTATAGCCGAAAGCTTAAAATCACAAAACACCGGAAGCGCAAAATTCAAAATCCCGAAGTTCAGAGCTTCTGGTGTTGCAGTGTGCGAATGGATGGGTGTAAGTTCAGGTAAGTATGTATGAGTGTGTTGGTTAGGGGCTTTAGTGTATGTTAGTGTGTGTTTTGGCTGTGATGTGTGTGTGTGCAAGGGGCTGTGATATGTGTGGGTATGAGTTACCTTTGTGTGTGTGATTCTGCAATCTCAGAGTTAATATATATAAGAAGGGGGTGAGGGGTGTGCAGCCTCCCACATGGGGGGTGCAGGGGGCTTACCCCCCTGCTTGTCTGTAGTATAGGTTTACATGTTTGATTGTGGTGGGACATTGTGTGTATGTGTATGTGTATGTGTGTGATGTATTTGTAGTGTAGGTTAGCGATTTTAAGGTTTGTGGTTATGGGGTTTCGGGATTTTGAGCATTTGGCTATAGAATTTCGAAATACTGAAATTCGTGATTTTAGTCTTTCGGGATTCTATAGTGAACCCACACTCATATATATTTACACATTTTGTAGAGGTGTGTTGCACTGTCTAATAGAAAAGCAACTAACAGCAACATGGTGTTAATGCTCAGAAAAGTGTTATTGTGTGATGTTCAGAACTGACAAGTTAAAGTTAAATGTATTTAATTTATATTTCATTGATGAGGTTGGATCATATGGCAGCATACCTCTCAACTGTCCACATTTTCTCAGAATGTACAATTTTTTGCATGTTATTTTAGGTCTGTTCTTCATAAAATGTGTGGTTTTCTCGCAAATCATTGAGGACTGATGTCACTAGATAGTAAGCAGACATTTGAGTTTCAAACTTGATATTCTTCAGAAAATGCATGCTAATGCAAAACCTTTTAGTATTATAAGAGCAATATTTAAAAAGTGCCCATATTTTAGGCCCTTTGACCCCCATTAATTTTGGCTGTGTCCAGATCTCTTGCACTTAGCATTGGAGAGGTATGCATGGCAGTCTCTATTTTCAAAAAAAAACATCTGAGGAATTTGAAAACACAGATATATAATTTTTAATGACAATCATAATACAATGTGTGCAGAAACACAGAAGTTACCCCAGAACTGCATCCTCTACTACTAATGGACAGAGTCAGCGCTTAAATGCTTTATCCCATGCATGGTATGATCATAGTTATTCTCAATAGGGTTAATATAAAATTATTGATCATAGGATGGGCAACGCCAATCTATAAATAAATGATTAGGTTATTTCAAGCACAAAAAGGCAAATTGGCTATTTTTAAAATGACCCACAAGGGCAGCAAGCCTAGTACTTACTTATGAGCTTTTTAACCTATGAACAGAAATCAAAAAGTATTTGCAAAATATAATTACATCAGTACTACAATTGTCTACATAAATAAAGACAACTTCAATTTGTATATATTAAAGTATACTCATAACTTAGTTGTGATTAGGTGAAACTGCATGAGGTGTCATATTAAGTCAGATACAGATTGCTAAATTGTAATAAAGTTGGATCAATTTGAACAGGGAGTGAGCTGAGATGATACAAAGTAGAGTTAATAGGTGGTTAGCATTCTGAAAGTAGGAAAGATCTGAGTAGGATAGGAAGAGTTTAAAAGGGAATGGCACATAGTTTGAGAGGTAGAAGAGATAAAGACAGCAGGATATGTTATGCAGCACCACATATTAAGCAGGATTATTAAGAGATGAGGTAAGATTTTAATGAGCTTTTAAAGGATAAAAGGTTAATAAAGTCACGTAGATCCTGAGGCAGGGAGTTCTATAGAGTTGCCAGAATGTTAATACTCAGTCATTTATTTTTTAATATGTTTTTTTTCTTCCAAGTTGGTGGGCAAACAGAGTCATAGCTCTGGAAATTGTAGTTTAGTGAACAACTTTTAAGATGATCTTAGTGATGTAGGTGTTGTGCACCTTGTCAGAAAAGAGGAGAGAGGGGGGCCTTTATAGTTGCATAAAATGTTGTGAGTAACTTTAACATGAATACAGTTGAGTTTGTTAAAGAACAAATCCCAGTCCAAATTATTTGAAATATTGCATGTACATAAAATATTCGTTGGCTGTGCTACAAATGTTGCTATTTTGTAGCAGGTGGACTCCATTCATGGAGATTGTTTTATTTAAAGTTGTCAAAGTCTGGACCCACATGTAATGCACTGGCCAAGGCTATCTTTGAAGCTGGAGTTTCAAATAATGTTTTAAACAGTATAAGGTCCACAGGCTTCTTGTGAATATCCAGCTTAGTTTTGTTAATGTAATCAGAAAAAAGTGCATTATTTGGAATTGTCACTCTCGGGTATTTACTTTGTGGATGACAGCATAGTTTATGAGGATAGGTGTAGTAGTGATTATTGAGTTTTTTTTCTTCTAATTAACTAACAGTTTAGAATCTTGGAGTCATGTTATTAGTGTGTCAATTGACTTCTGTATTCATGAGGTTATATCAGTTGTGGGTGGAGCACTGCACATAACTGTGGCATCATCACTGTATTGTAGTAGATTTAGGCCTTTGCTATAGTTGCACTTATCATTAATAATGATAGGGACAAGTAATTAACCAAGTATACATCCCTGAAGTACACTAATATATGTCTGGATTTTGTGAGGTACAGATAAGTTCCAACATACTGTCTGACTTCTGTTTGTTAGTAAGTTTGAACAAACAAGTGAATGACAGCAGATGAGCAACCTAATGTGTGTAGTTTTTGTAGAAGGCATGCTTGACTACAGCAAATACCTTAAAGTGTCTGTAAAAAGAGCTGTGGTCAGTTGTCCTGCATCACATTATGAAGCAATGTAATCAGTTAACTCAGCTAGAGCAGTTCAAATGCTATAGCCTAGGTGAATATTTAAATTTATTGTAAGATGATAATTAGTCCATTAACTGAGTGTGAACTATTCTCTCGTGTACTTTGGATTGAGGGTTACCTGTACAGATTGGTCTGTAGTTTTCAACTTTTTGTTTATTACCTCCTTTAAGTTGAGGGATAATCTTAGCTTCCTTCCACAAAGAAAGGAAATGTCCTTCTTGTGAAATTCTCAGAGCCATAGAAAGGTTTTCTGGTGCTCAAGGCAGTTACCAGACTGACACTTCTTTCAACTCCAAGTTGAGGGCAACAAAAGGCCTTTCCAAAGTACAACAAAAAGATGAAGAAAAGGTCTTTCAACTCTAAATAAAAAGTACCTTGCTACAGTATTGGCCATTACCCAACATTATTCATGACTTCTTTCAAGAATTAAGAATGTTGATGTTGTGCTCACACCTCATCACCACATACCTCCAGCAGCTTGCAACCAGGCAGCCAGCTTCTTCTCCCCACCCTAGTTATGGCTGTAAAACCCCTGTTTATTAGAATGGTTAGATGACAGACAATAGCACTACAAATAAGCCTCACTAATTCTCATTACCCCTAGAATAAATCTACATAGAACTACTCATACGTTTTCCTCTTAGACATATAGTTTTTAGCATGCTCTCCCCATTGACCTAAAGTTAAACAACACTTACTCCGAATTCTTAATGCACATCAAAAAAGCACATTTCCATCGAAGCTAAGTAGTCCTGATTCACAGAGGACAGATCACCTGACACATTATCCCTATCTCCTTTCCACTTCTCTTCCCACAGAATTACTGAAGGTTGACATACTTTAGAAGCTAATGTAAAGGTTGTAATTTAACACCCTGCTTACTTATTATAATGTACATGTACAATTTGCCTAATTAACTAATCTTTACTCTGTTCTTGCTTACATTTCTTCCTTTTTGTTTGTGAAATATTTTACATTTCACCTGGGCTGTGCCTGAAATTGGACAGTTCAGTATAGATCAGTGCACTACCAGTTAAATAAATATAAATAAATATAATTGGGAATAACTGGCTACTTTTTTAGGAATGAGATTCATGATAATTTATCACTTGACATTTCCCCAATGGAAAACATTATAGGTTCATAGGTTTATGAAAAATATCCTCTGAAATCAGCTTTCAGAAGAATCTTCGTCATGCTGTTCTCAGTCGGAGAAACAGTAATCAAACTATTCTCACATTCCATAGGAACACTGCTGGAAGTTTGTCTATTCAAGGTGATCTATGAGGCCTAATTCTGTACAATAATTCATTAACTCACTTTACTGTAACTAACATGAAACCAAAACAGCCTAGGGATATGTTAGTTTTGCTGTGGAGAAATAGTGGGGCACAATTATTGTAGCAGAGCATTTGCCAATAATGGTTTTAAAGTCAGTAGCAAATGAGTTAGAAGTATGTTGGTCAGCAGCATGTTTAAGTGGGTAATTTATCTAGGGCATTGCTTTACCTCATTAGTTTGTCTATGGTGTTCCAGAAGGCAAGGTAAAGATTTTACTTTCTTTGACTTAACTTGCACTTGCTATTTAGTGCACTGTTTAAAATAAACATGCAATATTCTTTAAAAAGCACTCTCCAGTGGCACTAAATTGGAATTAGCAGTAGCATTCAGTAAACAGAGGTTGTTTTAATTGAAATTTGATAATGAACATGCAAAAAGATACGCTGAACACAGAGAAACAGAATACAATAACATTGCCTTTCCTGTTTGAAACCCTTATTATGTGATACCCAAGAGTTTTGCCAAGTAAAATAGAGGAGATAAATTACTTAGGTAAAATAGTCACATGATAGACAACATTCTCTGTTTAGGGTAATGCAAATCAACTATTTTAGTGCATTCCCAGGGGCTGAGACTCCAATAAATATACATTTATGATTACACATATTCCAAGAAGAATGCAAATATGTTCCAAGTGGGTCTGATGCTCTCCAATATTGTCTGATATTAGACATGTAATTTATATCATTATTTTATAACTTAGCTGGAAAATGAATATTTTTTTTTGTTCTGATTGATTATTTCTCATATTGTTTAGTTCTGCTGATTGTGTTTGTTTTATTCCTTCTGTTTGTAAGCAGCTTATTCTTTTCATTCTCACCTAAATAGTGAATCTGTGGTACTGGCATAAATAATTATTTCCAAGCATAACAGTCAGTTGTTTAGCACATAAAAAGTATTTCAAAACATATAGCCGTCAAAAGTGAAGATGCTACACAGCAAGTATAAGGGGAAAAGTATAGACAGCAGAAATTATGATTTATGCTGTGGTCTCCCTAAAGAGTCTTAAAGATACCACAATCCAATACCAAGAAATCACAAATAAGGTTACTTATTAAGTCCCAAAAAATTGATAGTGTCTTATCTAATTTTACAAAATGTCTGATATAATCAAAACTGAGGCTTTTCACTTTAGAAAAGTGATAATTGACTTATGACATGAAATTGCAAAATACTGAATAAAAAACATATAAAAGTTCACCAGGACAAAGTGGTTGGATCAGAGGCAAGAAATCACTATAATAGTCTTATAGTAAGAATTTTATATGAGTTATTTGCTGTCAGTTCCTTACTCAATTATTTCTCTGGAAAAAATTATAGATACATTCAATTGCTACAAACTGAGTTATTGAATTTTTTTTGAATATGTCCTTTGTTCCCTCACAAAGTCAACTATTTCTTAGGTTTACAGCGTATACTCAAATTAAATAAATATAATCTTCAATCAATGCAATTATTTCTAGAAAAATATCTGTCCAACTAAACAATATCAGTTCTACCCTTGCTGAAATAACAGAAAAAAATGCAGAAACTGAATCGAGAATTTCATCCTGTGAAGATAAAATTGCTTCCAGTGGTTTCAAATATATCTGCTCTCTAAATAGATTTCATTAATGAAAGAAAAAATGTGGACTTATAAGCAATGAGCCACTTGGGAAATTTCCAGTAAAAAATGTAAATGAAGCAGTGCAAGTGAAATCATTTGTAATAACTTTTCTGGATTTATAGAAGAGCCCATTAAAGCAGCCATTATTATTGAAACAATTTACAAAGCGTTTTGTGTGAACTCCATCTCTGAACCACCAAGACTAGTATGTGATAAGGAGTTAAATCTTCAAGATCCAGTAACAGTTTTAATCTCCCAAATAAGGAACCATATTTTGCTTGGCATACCTGTAAAATTAAATTTTCACTGAATATTCCCATGGAGTGCAAATTAGCAAAAATAAATTTCTCTGTTCTGGCACTTCTTTATAAAAAGATATCCACTTACATATGTTCTTTTCAGTGAAAGTCATTTTTCCTGTAAAAATACAAATGTCAAAGTACAGACCACAAAACAGTTGAAATTATTATTGTTAAACATTTGACTTCAACCCTGATTGGTAATTATGATTAGTGTTTTATATGTTGCTTAAGGTGCTAAAACATGTTCAGCTAAGTGTATTAAAGTATATTATGGATGCTGCTTTAGTTCTGCAAGTTTTACTATTTTGATTCAAGATTAAGTTTCTGTACCTTTCATTTCTAATACTCTCTGTATTTCTGTATCATGTATAAATTAATACACATTGCTCTTAATAAGATAACAGTTGTTCATCAAGCACAAACCAATGAATGGACATTCTTCAAACATTCACTTCAGTGAACATTTTCTAAGGGATGGAAATTACTTGTCCCCCACATGGACCACAACACAAACTACATTATATAAAACCCACCAAGG
This sequence comes from Protopterus annectens, assembly GCF_019279795.1. Classification (NCBI taxonomy): domain Eukaryota; kingdom Metazoa; phylum Chordata; order Ceratodontiformes; family Protopteridae; genus Protopterus; species Protopterus annectens. The sequence goes on along the minus strand of NC_056733.1, from coordinate 358,055,130 downwards.
TGGGGACTATGCCCCCCCACACCCTCCCCACTTATGTATTCCAATTCCAATATTGCACTACAGTGGGGAAAAGGGCAACGTTCTTAATACTGACCAACTATCTCCCTTCCCTTCCCTTAAAAAAACATTAGCCGATGTGAGCGTTCAATGAATGGCGATTTGCTGGTTTGTGCACAATGATCGGCCGTTTACTGGAATTAGTTTTTGACAAATTAATATACACCCCAATCCTCCATAATTTCCCAGGAAACCATAAATTTTATGAGGAACAGACCAAAATACAAGTCAGAAATCTGGACATTTTGTAAAATTCTGGACAGTTGAGAGGTATGCCATCAGAGTAGAGATGAGCAAACTAAAACATGCTGCTGTAGTTCTTTCTCTATTTACATAACTCCTATAAAGATGTATTCTATTATCAAGAAGGAAGAAATTGACTTGGTAGGTCACTCACTAGTTATGGAAAATGCCTTGATTTAAGGTCGTAAAACTATCATTTAAAATTCTTTTTCTCATAATGCTTTTATTTTTCTGCCCAAAATTTATAATGCTGTAATCATTCTGCCTTTATGATTTGCCATTGTATGTCTCACTGTTATCACATGAACATTAATCAGTGAGTAATCTGAATATGCACATACTTTAACTGGCAGATCAGGCAAAAAATAAATATTAACAACTATTTTACCATCAGTTTAAACTGTGAATCCTTCAGACTTCAGGGGTACTCCATGGTCCATTGAAGTTCTTGCTTATTTTTGGCTAATACAAAGCTATGTCTAAAAATTCATCAAATTAAGACTTTCAAAGAATTACCTGCATGATATATAATCTAATTCATGGTTCTGAGCTTGTTGTAACAGGCAAATGTTTTTTTTTCCTTCTTCTGGCCTGGATTGGTTTGAAATGAGTATGATATAGCTGGCATATTTAAACAATGGGCCAGATTCACGAAGGCTTGCACGGGGTCTTAGAGTAGAGTAAGACTCCATGCAGCCAACATGTCTGCCAAGCGATCCAGGAACAGCCGGTAGGGGTGTGCAACTGAACTCTCCAAACTAGTCCTACATGGACAGGGCTGGCATGCAAATGAGGTAAATTTGCGATCCAGGAAACCCAAACCTGTCCAAGTAGGAGTAGTGTTATTTGCAGAAATGTACTCAGTTGATAACTGAGTACGGTTCTGCAAATAGCAAAACTGAGCTGTGTCAGCTGGAAAAAAAGCATGCAATCACAGGAGGAAGCATGCCAATGGCCAAAAATACAGCCACTGGCAACGGGAAGTGATGCAAATTAAAAATAAAATAACTTTTTTTTTTATCCTGATCACTGGGGTTTAACCGTAGCTCAGCACCGCGCAAACTCGCTGCGCCCTAAAAAGCAGAAAATTAATAATTAAGATCCACAAATGTGGATTTTATAGCTAAAATTAATTTACAATGCAAGGGAATGGCAGGTTGAAGACAACATGGCCACCGAGTAGACGTTGTTAAGGGGGGGAAGCTCAGTCTAAGAGACGTAACTAAGCATTAGTAGGCAATCCTATGCAAATGAGAGTTAGGATAGTGAATCGCAAGTTTACATAGCAAATGAGCACAGTCAGTGGAGTGTAGGAGTAGGATAAGGGGAGTAACAGAGTAGAAGATAGATGACATCATGAGGGGGGTATGTATGAAAGGAGTGAAGCTCATTGGAGCAGAGTGATATGTGTCAGCTTACATTTACCTAATAGTGAAAGAGGTGTGTCAACAGGTAGGCCAGATAAAGTCAAGAAATTGAAGGTGTATGCCGTGGATAACACCAAAGTTTCTTGCTGAGCATGCATGTGTGCGTGTGCACCCCAGTAAACCCAAGTAAGACAATGTGCGTGCGTGTAAGCATGTGTGCATGCGAGTAGGCTTGAGTAAGCATATGTAAGGCTGTGTAAACAGTTGCATGTGTGTTTGCACCGGTGTGCGCAAGTTTTAAGAAGAATAAGCCAGCTTTAGTCCATGTAAGCATGTGTGCGCTTCTGTTAGCTGCTGTGCGCGTGTTTGCGCTTGTGTGCACGGTGCCCCCCCCCCGAGGAAACAGTAAGGAAAAAGGAAGCACACCAAATAGTGGAAGTTACCAGGGAGTACTAGCAGAGCTAGCAGGTGAAAACAATCAGAATCAGGCAATTACCCAGGCAGAATACTAGCCCAGCCCAGCCCAGCACTTAAAACTCTGCAAACAACAGTCCATTATGTTTCTCTCAAGAGACACTGCAACACTGCAGTAAGCTAATAGAAGTGAAAACTGAAAAGGCTTCACTGAGACAAAAAATGTTAGGAGCTGCCATTACTGTTATAAGGCAACATATGCAACATGCTGAGGGTGGTGATAATGCAAATGCTGCTGGACAACCCACAGTGAGGAGACGGAGAAGAGTGTACAGACCCAGGGTTACCTACCAGGGGCTACATGAGCTGGAGATAGTGGAGCGCTATAGAGTGGATAGAGACCTCTTGCAGCAAATTGTTGAGCTGTGCAGGCCATGCCTCACACACAGAACCAATGGAGGTGAACCCATCCCAGTGGAAACTAAGGCATGTGTTGGCCTAAGAATATTAGCAACAGGTACCTTCCAGAGACCAACTGGTGATATGATGGGGATATCACAGGCATCAGCATCCAGGGTACTGCACCAGTATCTGGATGCCATGTCAGCAGATGTCGGTGAACATGTATATTTCCCCAATTCCTGTGAGGTATTGGCCAGCAATATGCATCTCTTCCAGCAAATAGCAGAATACCCTGAGGTAGTGGGTGCAATAGACTGCACACACATACGCATCAATGCACCAGCTGGTGAGCGGGGTAGGGTCTACTTCAACCACAAGGGCTTCCCCTCCATCAACTGCCAGGTCGTGTGCGATGCCCAGGGCATAATACGGAATGTGTGTGCTGGCTGCCCTGGAAGCTACCATGATTCCCATATCTGGCATCTGATGCAGCTGTACCAGACATTTGCCAATGGGGACATCCCACATGGTCACCTAGTGGGGGATGCTGGCTATGCACTGGAGCCATGGCTGATGACACCCATCAGAAATGCACACACACACCTGAACAGGAATGCCATAATGAGGCACACGCACAAACACGAAATGTAATCGAGCATGTGTTCGGGCTGCTCAAGTCATGGTTCAGGTGCCTGGACACATCTGGTGGAGTCTTGCAGTACTCACAAACTACATGTACCCAAATTGTTATGGTATGTGCTATGCTACATAATATGATCCTGCAAAAACAGCTGCAGCAGGACCAGCATAGGCCTGGGCCAAACAGCCCCCCACCATTGCCAAGGCCATCACAGGCAGAGCGTGATTCAGAGGAGGAACAACTTGAGCCTGCCCCAGTAGGCAGAAGGAGGCGTGCCCAGTATGCTTTGGCCTTGGCAAAGAGGTAACGCATAGCACATGCACTGGCTCAGTAGGAACTCTGAAAATGATACCTCTCTTTGACCCGCACATATAGTAAAAGGGATGCCTACGTTGACACTACCTGCTTTCAAACATGTATAGAGAGTGTAGTATGTGCATCCGATATAGGCAGCCCTGCATCAACACCTGAGGCATGATTGCCATGTGTTAAGCAATATAAAGCAGTGCTAAACAGCATTTACCATCATGAAGTCAATGTAAACAAAATCACACACACCAACTACTACAAATGTGGTCAATGTAGAGTAATATTGGCCAATGTCCAGCAATGATGGCTAATATTGGGCAATGTTGGACAAGCTGGATCTAGGTAGGGCATAGCTGAACAAAAGCCAACATGCTCATATTTGCTCTACTGGCCCCTAAGCAGCCTGGTCTGCTCAGTATGAAAATAAAAGCAGCAATGGGCCTCGAACGCAGGATACTGTGCACTATAGTCATAGTACGGAGCCACTAAACCATGACAGTAGTGCAGTGGTTAGCCTGTATGAAGAAATGTTGATAAGTCTATGCAAAGTATTTCATGGAAACCCTGCAGGTACAGCATAATCCCTGTCAAGTTATGACACAAAGGTGAGTCCTGCAGTAAGAATAGAACCTGACTTTTAACACACACAGTACAAATGTTAATAATGGACATGTAGACATACATCAACAAATGTAGTGGACCTCAGACAGCAACATACTGAAAGGTCACACTGGGCATGCTCACACACTTGAATACATGAGACAAATGTCAGGCAACAGAACACTGACAGTCTGAGCTGGGCATGCTCACACACTTAGGCCATGTTGGAGTAAAGCATTGGGCCACACATAGCAGGCAGTTGCATGTGTTAACCCAGGAACCTCTCACTACACAGCAATCTGCCCTGTGCACACACTTATATGACAAAAGACACGTATATAATATAGTGGAACCCTGCCATAAGCAAATATGTTCTGCAGATACCTAAGTGGTTCATATAAAGTGTGAAAGCAAAGATGATAAAAACCTGCAAACAGTATCAGCAATAAACATTGTGCATCATGAAAATTATCATAGGTTCAGAGGTTGATACTAGGCTATCTGACCTAGGGCATGTACAAGCATAGCCAGAGTGTGTTTGGCTACTGCAACCCAGTCAAATCAGAGCACTGTGTCTGTGAATAGTAGGTCACACAAGATAGCCCATTTACGTTCAGTGTATTGTGTCTCTGTCTAGCAGGGACCCAGAAGATATCCCATGGGTAAACATACGATCACCCATCCACTTGTCAAGATGTCACCTGTAGGTGGTCAGTGGATGGCTCTGCCTATGCAAAACCGGGACTACACTCCGGAGTGAGGGGAGGCTTTCTGATAATAATCTGTCCCCCCAGCATGTCCTTTTAACATCAGTGCTGAGGTATATGTCCCTGGCGTGTGTAGCAGCAAGGGAGTCGGATATCCTGAGGTGGAGCATGTCCAGTAAGTCTGGGTCAGATATTGCCTTCAACTACAGGCACACAACACATCCGTGTAGGTGGTAAGTGACTGAGTAGAGCTGGAGTTACTGTATCGGAACTGTGCAGGGCATCTGTGTGAGTCCCTACATCTGCTCGAAGAGTAACATTTGTGGCCATTACAGTTGCTGCAGGTGTCAGGTAAGGTACATCCCAAAGGTGGCATAGTAACCAAGCATGGTCGTGAAGAGTATAGGGGCACAATGACCACACATGATCAACATGTGAAACCATGTGGGATATGGTGAGCTATGTAGACGTACTGTCCAACCACTATGGCAATAGGATTGTCAAAGGCGAGAGTACGAACAGGTCGTGTCTCCAAACCCAAACAACTATACTACTGTATGCAATAGATTGCAACCTATGTGGTAATGTGTGGGCATCTTGTCATCCTCAAAGGGGATGACTATGCAACTAATGGCATGTAGCCATGGGCCATGGCTCAGGCACCAGTCAACCTATCTCTGTGAGACCCTGTATGAGTATACATGTGCCAGCAGGAGAGCTGATTATGGCACCCAGTTTGCAGTCATCTGTGAACATGGGCAGCCATATCCCTCCTGTGATAGCCTGTACATCAGACAAATATATACTGAACAAGAGAGGTCCCAGGACTGAGCCTTGTGGGATGCCAGGTGTAACTGGTGTATAGTCAGACATGGCACCTGCAACACTGAGCATGTGGGTGCTATCCCTGCTCCAGGTAGCAATCCATCGTGTCAGATATGTGTTGATATTGATGCTGGTGAGTCTATGCATAATGGCTGAGTGGGGTATTGTGTTGAAGGGTTGTGCAAGGTCCAGGCAGGCTGTGTGGACAACCATCCCAACACTGATGGACCTGGTAACTGTTGAAAGAATATGAACAGGTCCAACAGGCAAGATCTGCCCACAACAATACTGTAATGTGTAGGACCCAGTGTCTGTAGGTTTCCCATGTCTATGTGTATGAGTCCCATTACAATGCACTCCATAGCTTTGTAGAGCAGGCTAGTTAGCCTTTTAGGCCGATATTGTCTGTGGTCTGTTGCGGCAGTATTCAGTGGAGCAGGACCACTATCGCTGTATGCCATTCCATGGGTACATATCCTGCAGTAACTCTTATATCGAACAGTGATGTAATGTGAGTGTTACGTCTGTCATGAAGGCTGTGTATGACACAGGCCAGGACACTGTCTAGTCCCATTGATGCTGTGTTGTCCGCTGTGGGGAGGGCAGCACTCACCTGTTTACTCGTGATGTCTGGGAGGTTACACTCTGTTTGTATGGACAGTCCACCTTAGGGGGGATGGGGGGGACACATCTGCACTGAACCTGTTTGCCAGAATGATGGCAATGTCAGTGGGTTCAGGGTATGTTTAGTTAGTATGCAGTAACACACAGCATATCAGTGAGTGTCCAGCCAGGTACCTGAATCAACTGAAGAAGGCCATGTGAGTGTCCGATGTGTCTGGTGCAATTGTCCGTTAGAAGCGTGCCTGACATAAATACCAGAGTGATTGTAGCAGTCCACTAGTACAGATCACAGATGCCTTGCCTGTCTGGGTTTGTGTTCTATCATGTAGTAGCTTCCTCCATTTGTTGTAAAGCGTATTAATGGCTGGGGTCTACCAGACAGGTCCACTGCCATTGGAGGAGTGAGTCCAGTTGTTATTTTGGATGTAACAATCCATGCGATCCACTAGGTGTCCATAGAATGTGTATGTAAAGTATTCAGCAGTCTGAGCCATACTTACCACTGACCCAGGGTCTCTGAAGGATACCACCATGGTTTGGAGGAGTGTGACGTTTGCTTTTGGGAAGTTCACCAAGATTACCCAGGATGGGTGTGGGGACGGGATATGGATGGCCAGTGAGATAAAGTATGTTCTGCCCTTACCAATGAGGGGTATATCGCAGGTGTGGAACATAGAGTCTCCATGTCGGTGATTATCATGTCCAATATGTTGTCCCCTCTTGTGGGTGTGGTGACCGGTTGTGCTATAGCATATGAGTTTAGAAATAGTAGTAACTCTTGGGCGAGGGTGTTGGGGCCTGAGTACTATCCACAGTCAATGTGTGGGTATTTGATGTCACCCAATATAATGGTGTTTGGGGAGACCTTCATATGGTCCAATGTTCCCAGGAAAGCTGAGTGAGGTTGCTGAGTTGGGGAGTGTAGTCTGTAGCAGGCAACAAACCAAAAGGCAGATATGCACAATGTTAGGTGCATATGTATGGTCCGTGATGCATTGTGCAGTGCTACCAACCCGGAGGTATGTGTATCTGTGATCTATATGGATACTCCCCCTATTTGTGTTAGCCATTCTGAGTTATGTGGTCAGAAAGCATGGTACAAAATACAACCTGGTAGTGCTGGTGTGCATGTGGGAGCCTCAACCATGTGTCTGTTAGTGCACAGATATTGCTATCCTCCATACTGAGGAGATTCCTGAGTGGGCGCAATTTGAGGGTAAGACATCTGGTGTTGAGCAGCATTACCCTCAGTGTCGTGTACTCTATAATGTGTATGGAGGTGGTTCTGTCCTTTGAGCCCTGCTTAAATAGGGCAGTATGGTGGCAGCAAGTGCCCTAGCCAGTATTCAAAAGTCCAAGCGTGACAGGTGCAAGCTGTCCATAGGGAAGCTACATGGCATGTCGAGCATGTCACCCCAGGGTGACAGACACTGTATCCCCTTTGAATAATACCAATATGTTAGCCAACTGTTAAACATGATCAGTTTGTTGGTATACTGTGACATCATACTTGATGAGTGTAAGATGCTTAGGTTCATAGATAGATGCTAGACAAGGTCAGGGTAATACTGGGCTGGGCTACATGATCACAGAGTTCCTCTATGTGTCACGTCATGTGGTCCAGGGAGGAATGTCTGAGGTTGTACGCACCAACATGGACAATGATGGAGCCAGTCCTGGACTTGCTTTGGAGTGACATGAGTGCATGTGTTATGTGGCGGATCCTGGCACCTGAGAGACAGCTCAAAGTGACTATTCCCCTGTCTGGCCTGGTGAGTCGGACGATAGTGTGTTTGACATTAAGTGTCACCTATAACAAGTGTATCAGGTGTGTTGTTTAGCGCAAAGGGCAGTGACTGTGTGGCACACTGACATTGTGAACTGTGTGACATGTGGGCATTGTAGTGGGGTAGCAGTTGCATGTGTGTCTGCTTTGGAGGTCTCTGCTGCTTAGGCAGAGTGTATGTAGAGCCTCCGAATATGTGTATGTGTGATAATGTGGTTTGTTTGCTGTCACTATCGGTGTATTTGAGACTGATATGTGGTGTGTGTGGTCACCCTCGCCACTGGATAGACTATGCCAGTCATGGGTCGAGAGAGCTCAGCGTCCTGTATGTCAATATTGTTACATCTCCCACATATATGTGAGTGTGATGTGAGGAGGAGAGGGTTTTCTGTATACATGAGGCAGATGTGACATTGTGTCATAACCACAATATTCACTAGCTGGACTGGAGAGTGCACATGAAACTGACCCCTGGACATGCCAGTGTATTATGATGACATATTATATCACAACCAAAAAAAAATAAAGAATATAGTCCAAATATAACAACCGAAAACAGGATCCAACACAGATTTATTGGATAGTCTCTCTCTAGCGCCTCGGCTTTCGCCTTCAAGGAGAATACTATCAAATAGATTTACACACATATTTATACCATAAAAAATTAATTAAACAATTTAACAATTAATTACAAAAAAACTTTCCAGTTGCATTCTGCATTAATTCCACTAGGTGTCATAGTACCATATTTTAATATAAAAACTGTTTCTTTATATAAAAGTTTCTTTTTAACTATTTCATCATTTTTATCTACAACAATTTGTTCTAGAATAATAGCAAACATGCCTTGTGGGTCACTATTATGATAATCCTTAAAATGCATTGCAAGAGGACTTTCTATTTTTTTATTTTTAATGTCTCTTACATGCTCCTGTAACCTCACTTTAAAGGCACGTTTACTTTCCCCTGTGTAAAATAATCCACACGGACACTTCAATGCATATACAACTGCTTCTGCGTTGCATGAAAATTTTCCAGAAGATTTAAAACATTTCCCATTTATATACTCAAATGTTTTACTTACATACTGACAAGCAATACATTTCCCACATTGATAAGTTCCCATTAACTTCACGTCAATATTTAAAGTCACCTTTGGGGTAAGAAATCCAGCATGAACCAACTTGTCTTTAAGGTTTTTACCTTTCTTGTAGGAAAAAATAATATTTTTTGGAAACATATCTATCAAATCTTTATACTTAAATAATGAAGTCCAATAAAATTGAATTGCCTGACTGACTTCTTCCGATAACAAATCATAAGTCATTACCATATAAACTTTTTCTAAATGTCTAGATATCAAATATCAAAATATTTATTTATTTTCTTACCCTCCTTCCATACATTACTTTCTTTAACCTTATTTAAAGACATTTCTACTTATTTTGCATCATAACCTCTTCTAATAAATAACTGTGAAGTTTTTTGTCTAATTCTATATCAACTTCATTTGTATTATTACACAGTCTCATAACTCTTATAAATTCTCCATATGGTAGAGATTTCATCAAATGTGGTGGATGGTAACTATGTCCATCCAAAAAATGTAAACTTTCTTCAAATTTACGATATACTTTAGTAACAATTTTACCATTCTCCTCTCCCTCTAAAGTTACATCCAAAAAATTCACTTTTTTATCTAACTGAAAACCATCAAACTTCAGTTCAAATTCATTCTTTTGTAAATTAATCATAAAACTATGTACTTCCTGTTTTCCTCCCTTACAAATAAAAATTAAATCATCAATGTAACGATAATATTTGACTACATATTTCTTAGAAAATTCCATTTGATATAAAAATTCCATCTCAAAAAATACATCATTATATTTGCATACATGGGGGCAAACACTATCCCCATAGCTGTGCCTTTCAACTGATGGAACAACTGCCCATCAAAATAAAAATAGTTGTTCTTGAGGCAGAATTCTACCAATTCAACAATATAAAATGATTGTGGACTGTCTCCTAGAATTTTTTCCAATGCTTTTAAACCATGCTCATGTTTGATACTTATGTATAGACTTTTAACATCTGTCGTTAACCAATACATATCCTTAGTCCATACAATCGGTAAAATTTTTTCTAAAAAATCAAAACTATCTTTAATAAAAGATGCCTATTTAATAACATATGGATATCAAAAACTGTGTAAAAATGTACCCATGTTATGTAAAAAATAATTACATGCTGACACAATAGGACGCCCTGGGGGATGATGAATATTCTTATGCACTTTCGGTAAGCAATAAAATTTAGCTATTTCACAATTATCTATCTTAAATTTCTTATATATATCATCCTTTGAAAAATAACCTAACCGGTATCCTTTCTGAAATAGAACATCAAATTGTTTTACAGCTTCTTTATATTCTTTAATTTCACATCTACTATAGGTCTCACTGTCATTTAAATGTTCTAAACACATTTGAACATACTGAGTATAGTGCATCAATACAACTTTATTGCCCTTATCTGCTGGTTTTATTATTAATTCATGGTTTTTAATTAGTCCCTGTAGGGCCTGCCATTCCAATCTGGTCAAATTGTAATTGATACTATATCTATTGGCATCAAAATTACTGTAAATTGACTCAATTGCAAAATCAATCATTGCTGAAAAATTCTTAATCCCCTCATGTAAAAAAGGTGGAACAAAATGACTTTTAACCATAACCTTAGATGTATCCAACTGACTATATGCATTATTATTTACAGAAACTTCAACTTCTGACATGCAAGAACAAAAACTTTCATTTGAATCATCCAAAAAGGAAGACATATTATTACTTTCATCATTAAAAAACATACTATTATCCTTGTTTTGAAAAAAACAGGTTAAATGTAACTTACGTATAAAACGATACATGTCACTTTTTAAAACATGTAATCTAGGTAATACCGTAGGAATAAATTTCAAACCACGATTAAGCACGAAAATTGTTGCATCATCCAAATTCATACCACATAAGTTTATTATATAAGCTTTGTCCACATTATCCACAGGATTCATGAAGCTTGTGCCAGGCGCAGGCGTAGCGTAGGCGGAATAACACCAAATATGGCCGTCGAGCGATTCAGGTAAGATCCAATACCACGTGCACTACCAGCGTACGCCAGAACTGTGCAGCCCTCGGCATAGGTATGCTAATCACCCCATGCGCAGTGTGGCACCATGAAAATGAAGGCATATACCGATTCATGAAGTGGTGCAGGTATAGCGTCAGCCCACGGAAATCCAAACCAAAAAACACGGTTTACATTTTCCCAAACAGAACATCAGAGCTATGGAAGTGGACCATACTCATGTATTACAAAGTTAACATATTCCAATGGCTAAATACACAGCCAATGGCAGAAGAAAAGATGCACAACACCTAAAAAACAACTTTAATGTCATGTCCACAGTAATGCACAGTACAACCGCAGGGCATGTGTGTGCAAACTGGAACATAAAGAAAATATATAAAAATGTCATAAAATCACAATGTAATACAAATCAGGTGTACACCATAATACACAATGGTAGGCATGGAACACCACAACCAAGGTGCAAGGGTTGCTAAGGGCCTGCAACAGTGTTCGGCGTGGTAACTATGAATTAGTAGTCAATGCCATGCAAATGAGGCAGATAATACAGAATCGCAAATGTCCCACCAGATGAAGGTTGAACCATACGGCGCAGCGCTATAACACTGAGGAGTGGCTCAGAGGAGATACATGACATCAGCAGAGGGGTGTGCCACCGTAGCAGTAAGCACATTGGAGCAATGCAAATCTGGCCTGGCCATTGCTAAGCAAAGCTGCAAGACAGGGGTGGGGAGGAAGGTATAGAATCGTTTAGCTGAGAGCACACATGGTGCCCAAAAGCGCATGTGTACAGGGATGAAAATGTGCCCAAAACCCAGTAAGCGGATGAACGCGGCGCGAACAATAGCACAAACAGGAAGGTCAGGGGAAGAAAAGAAGGAAATGCCGAAGTAGGGTAATTGCCATACTAATGAGCAATCAACACCAATCAACTCACGGTGGCCAATCGACGGCAGCTGCCAAGTCTGCTCACAGAAACCTGCAAAACAGGATAGGGGGGGCATTGGAATGCAAAGAAAGGAGGGGAGGCATTGGATTGCAAAGATAGGAGATCTGTCATAGCAGAGCAAAGCAAACCGACAGTAGACCGGCAATAGCACACATTACGCAAGATACGCCAGGTCTAAGAAAGTACAAATTAAAGCAGGCTGCCGTATGCATGCCAGAAAATGGTAGGTGGAATGTGCAGAAATGTAAAGGGAAGGTCAAGAGGTAATCCACAGCAGCCAAATGTAATTCAAATCCAAAGGCACCACAATAATAGTTCCGGTAGTAAAACACATAAGATACCCTGTAGCTATGATCGTACATACACACCCTATGACATCATCGGTGTTCACAGCACAATAGTATAAAGTGTGAAAGCACACAACACACACCTGTGAATTCCCAAACACTGCACCATAGGTATAAACACACTGGGAACTTTTAAAATGTACATGTTGGGAGCTGCCATAGCTGTGATTCAGCAGCATGTGTTAGAGACTGACGGTGTTGTGGAGGATGATGCCGACAACCACCGCAGGCTCCGGAGGAGGAGAAGAGTGTTCATACCAAGGGTAACCTACCAGGGGCTACATGATCTGGAGATAGTAGAGCATTACAGGGTGGACAGGGATATCCTACAGCAAATAGTGTAGCTGTGCTGGCCATGCCTGAGAACCAGAAATAACAGAGGGGAACCCATCCCAGTGGACACGAAGGTATGTGTAAGCATGCGAATACTAGCCACAGGTACCTTTCAAAGGCCAACTGGAGATATAATGGGGATCTCACAGGCATCAGCATCCAGGGTACTACACCAGTTCCTGGATGCCATGTTACCTCATGCCAATGAGCATATATACTTCCCCCGAACTCAGGAGGAGTTGGCCAGCAATATGCATCACTTCCACCGTGTGGCACACTACCCGGAGGTACTGGGTGCGATAGACTGCACGCACATACAAATCAAGTCACCACCCGGTGAGCATGGTAGGCACTACATAAACCGCAAGGGATTCCACTCCATCAACTGCCAGGTCATGTGCAATGCCCAGGGCATAATCATGGATGTGTGTGCTGGCAGCCCTGGAAGCTACCATGACTCCCATATCTGGCATGCCTCACAGCTGTATCAGGTATTTGTCAGGGGGGACTTCCCACATGGCCACCTTGTGGGGGATGCTGGCTATGCACTGGAGCCATGGATGATGACTCCCATCAGAAATGCACACACACCCATGCAAGAACGCCATAATGAGGCACACGCACAAACCAGAATCATCATAGAGCATGTGTTCGGGATGCTGAAATCATGGTTCCGGTGCTTGGACACATCTGGTGGAGCCTTGCAGTACTCTCCAGGCACATGTGCCCACATCGTCATAGTATGTGCCATGCTACATAATATGATCCTGCGGAAACAGCTGCAGCAGGGACAAAATGGTGAAGGCCCTCATAGCCCACCGCATTTGCCAAGGCCATCACAGGCACAGAGGGAGTCAGACCATGAACACACTGTGCCAGCCCCAGTAGGCAGACGGAGGCGTGCCCAATATGCCTACGCCTTGGCAAAGAGGGAACGTATAACACATACGCTGACAGTGTAGGCCCCTACAGACTGACACACCTCTCCACCTGCACACACAGTAAAATGGATGGCACACAAGCACGACCACCTGTAAATTGTAATGTATAGGTGGCCCACTGTGTGAATCCTACATAGTCAGCCATCAAACATTGTACACACAACAGCTATTGGAACACGGAATGTCAACACCTGAACAGTACATGCGCCTATCAGCATATGGTGGTGCTGTGTGTATAGGTTCCCAGGTACATTGGTAGGTACATGGCCGATTGTCAGAGGCCATACACCAAATGGGGCAAACAGTGTCCGCTGTTGCCACAACATCGAGTAACCAACTGTCGCGTAGGGGAGCAGAGGCAATCGTGGGAGCATGTGTGTAAGCACTGTTCTGCAGACACTCAGCACGGAGTCCCTGCTGCGTTAATGAGGGGCTCCACATAATATAATCATGGATGTTGTGTCAAGGCATGGGGTGTACCCATGATAGGTATTTGTCACCCCAGCATGCTCCACCCACAGTCGTTTGAAGGTGTAGCACAGTATCGTGTGTGGCTCACTGTGATATACATACCCAATGCCGGAGCACATCCAGTAAACATCACATGGACATACCATTAACTGGACTCATCAATATGTAAACTAACTGAGTTACCCATGTGAGTGCAGTATGGAGTAACAGCCGTAGTATACTCCACGTACAAAACGACATAATACATGTACAAATCCCAGATGGCCATATGTTAAATGCAGTGACCGTCGTGCATGTTCCCGGTCCCACGTCCTGCAAGGGATGTAACGTAATCCCGAAGGCACGAGTAATGCATGTCGGATGCAGGTCATCAGATCATATGTTTAGCACACGTTACCGGGAATATGCATTGCCCACTGCTGGTAAGTGACATTTAAATATGACTATATGGATATGCGCAAAACAGGGATAAGCTACCCCGAATATCGCGCAGATAACGGTGAATGATGTCTAGAACAGGTGAAACCAGCATTATGTACCCCTGTACTAATAGTGCCTGCTCTGAAGGGTAAAACGACCACTGCCGGGTGTAGAACACGCAATCATGTATAGAATCATCTAACACTATTGCTAGGAAAGATGTACCTATGGTAGGGTTGCCACCTCTTCAAATGAATAATGTGGGACATACGTCAGATGTCTGCAGGCCAACACATACACCCAGCCAGTATGGAAAGCAGAACTGCACTGTTTTGCCTAGATAAAAGCTCATTCTTGTAATGTTTATTTACTTATTCTGTTTGTTGGCTCAGATACAGAATAACTGTTTTATGCGATTATTACATAAACTATACAAAATAAGTATGTTCTAAAATCACAGGACATTTGCCATGTTTACAAATATTTTGCAACACACAACTGCCCAAAAAGGGACTGTCCCTCGCAGAGTGGGACAGCTGGCAACCCTAATCTATGGCAGGTGTGTAATGTGACAGGTACAGGCACAAACGTGCAGAGTCCAGAAAACAGTATACACCAAGTACACAATGAAAGGTGTAGCTTGCCTGTCACTTTCCCCGTCAGATATATATATATATATATATATATATATATATATAGATATATATATATAGATATATATATATATATATATAGATATGTACACATATATGCATATATATAATACAGATAGAAAGGGCAATAGAGTGATATATGTTGATATATACGGATTCAGCGATATCTGCAAATATATATAGATAGGTCAACGACATTCATAACACCTTGGAGGTACAAATAATTAGGATACCGCCAACTATGGAATGTGTAACATACCGACATGCGTAACCACGAGGCTGAAAGACTGAAAGAGAGCAGTACAACCGCGAGTAATAGTATGATGATATGAATGGATAATTAGTTACCGCTGCCGGTGTTGCGGTCAATGTAGGTACTGTGTTCAACTGTGTTTGTCAGTGTCGTAGTTGAGGGTGTGTTGAGGGTGCTGTGTGCATCCCCATGTGACTGTAATGTGTGTGTGTGTTCGCATCATGTGTCTGCTAGTGCCAACTCGGAGGTAGATCATTACGGTAGGTGTGGGTATAGCTAGCCGTAGGCATATGGTCACCACCTGTCCCACATTAGGAGGGACAGCCCCTCCCTGGGCAGGTGTGTCCTGACATAAAACATTACAAAGGGCAAATGTCTGAGATCGTAGGACATTAATATGTCCCATATATAATGTAATAGTTGCATTAAATAGTTATGCCTGTATGTAAGAAACGTGAATGTTACATGCAATATGATAAGTAGCCAAAGTCCAACAACAATAGGTATGTATTGAGGATAAAAGTATGTGCTATCCTGTGTACTGACCATGGCTATGTGTTGGCTTGTAAACACCGCTGTGTGTCCCGGAAGTGTCCAACAATGGCTATATGAAAAGGTGGCAACCCATGGCAAAGAGGTTCTGTTACCAACACAACCGCAATGACTGCAAATATCTGGGACAGAAATACACGGGATAGCTGTCATGTAGACATATCCCTTTACATATCGCTGCAATTCCAGAGGTATGGAAGTATCAACCTCACCTGCACACTATATAGAAACCAATTAACAATGGCCCAATGTACAATCCCGTAACATAAGTCTACTAACTGATAGCTCATTAATTAGGGAAGGAGCCAATACTCATATATATATGGAATATGTAGAAATGCAAGCCCCACAAACCTGTATATGCTACGTACACCCACCGACATCCCCCACACTAGAAACTATAGCAATACAGACTGTAATAACAGCACAAACATGCAGTCAGTCAATTACAACTGCAGAACCGTCAACATACCTTGTGAGAGACACAATTAAAGGCGCCATGCAAAATTGCAGCCATTGTATAATGGAACAAACGGCGATGTTACAGGTTTTGTTTGCAATAGTCTGTTAACAGATGTTGGGATAACAGGTACACCCAAATGTTGAACCACATACTCTAGCTGTCACACACAATCCACGGGGGACATGAATCCAAAGTATACATGTCTCTATGCATAGCAGTTGCAATTACACATAACAAAACGCAATACAGGCCGTCTCCCCGAAGGTAGGGCAAATGGGCAACGCCCAAGTGAAGAAGTCAATTATACCCCACTGTTGCCACGTAATTGGCGAATGGAGTAGCTGCAAAGCTGATATGCAAGTAATTAGTCACTCAGAAACACCAATAGGCGGCAGGAAACCACATGTTACAGGTATCGACGTATATAAGGAAGACTTGCCAGACATTCAAACCGTATGCTCATACAAAATACCCGTGTAAGCAGTTTGAGAGAGATAGAGATGAAAGTACATAAAGATAACAAGGTATGTAGAACACTCGGTATGTAAGTTTATGTATAGCATGTTTTGTAGTAATTATTTACTGTATGTATAGCTTGGTTTGCATTAATTAAAAGTGTCTGCAATGCATAACGTGGGAAAAGGTATGTATGTAGTGATGTCTTGCTGAGCATACTTAAGCATGTAGAAACTGTGCATCCAGCAGTGAGCCACAAGGTACACATCACAGACACCACAAGGGATGCTACATGAGGGCTTTAAACAGAACAATTACATACAACCAGCCGTCAGTGGTAGGGTATGTCCAACAAGTACGTGCCATAGCCAGGGATAGTATATGTTGATATACTGTCACAGTAGGAATGTGTATGGGCATATAATGACAATGACATGTCTAAGGTGATCCCGTTGTGCAAGTATGCTTTGCATTATGGGATACTATGTAAAATATGTGTAATGTATAGTATTGTAGGTAGATATGTCAGATATTCTACACAGCATAACAGGCATATCATGCATACCACAGGTATCGTCTATTGACATGTACAATAACAGGATACATATGGCTTGTAGGCATGGGACATTGTAATAGCATGATTAATAATCATAATGGAAGGGATACTAAGTAACCATGCACAAAGGACATGTAATAGCTTCACAGGTTCATAGTGGTGTACTATAAAGTCTGGCAAGTCTATGTGTAAGTACAACCACAGTGTTCACACCAGTGGCACCTCTCTAGGGTAGTGTCCTGTGATCAGCAGAGCCATGTGTTACCTGCACCTCTGCACAGTACAGCCACTGCAGTGATCCCTGGTGTACATGTGTCTCCCAAACACCAAGGGAGGTATCACATGAACAGTGCTACTGAGTGTCCCTGCGTGATGTACATAGGAGTCATGTTCCAAAGCATGGTGAGTGCCCGGTTTGGGAATTTAACTATCAAGCACATCCCACTCATTGTTGCATGTGTGCACATATCCATGAGCATGTTGCTCACAGTGGCATTTGCGTATGTCGCGTATGTGGAGTATATCCATTAATATTGTTGTGGACATGGGCCCTGTCTGTTCAGCAGAGGTCACCCCTGAGTATGTAGTATGCAAATGTGTACAGACGTGGTGTCCGTAGTTCAGCAGCATACCTTAGCTGTCAGAGCTCAATAAACGTCATGATGTGTCAATGTTGTGGTATGTAAAGCTGTAGCTTGGGGTGGTGTACCCTTGAATGTGTGTAGAAGTCTTGAGTTCAGAGGTACAATGGGTGCCTATGTACCAGCTACACACCCAGTACAGATAAGTGTGGCCATGTAGAAGGATATCCACGCCACAGTGGCAATACGGTAATCACAGGAGTGGGTGTGACATACGTGTGTACTACAAACATGTACAATGTGACACATATGTAGGGGACTACCACCTATGTGATAGTGGGTGAATGGTGTAATGCAAAGGTGATGTCCATGGATCTTGTGTCATGCAGCTTGAGGCCATGATATTCATATCAGGTATCTGTCACAGTGACACCCATATGGATGGAGTCAGTATCAGCTGGTGGATAAATCAATGCGCTTTGTATGCAGTGGTTTGTAAAGCTAGGCAGGGAAAGTCCCTCTGTGCTAGCCTGTACCTCAGGGAAGCATATACTGAACATGAGGGGCCCTATGACTGAGGACTGTGGTATGCCAAATGTAACTGAAATGCAGTAGGTACTATGGTATGCTACCCTCATTGTGTGTCCTGTCCATGAGCCACGTTGCATAACATCCTGAGATATAGGGTACGATGTGCAGGTGGATGTGTATGTTGTCAATACCAGAATGGAGAACTGTGCTGAGAGGCAATGAGAGGACAATGTAGGATGTGTGGACTCCCGTACCATCATCAACTACCCTGGTAACTGTATGAAAGGAGTCCACCAGGTGTAGGGGCCATGCTCTGGTCCTAACAAGTCCAACCCGGGTGGCATCAAAGGACCAGAGCCCAACAATGTCTCTGTGAATGACGTCCTTGATGATGTGCCCCATAGCCGTGCAGAACAGTCCAGTCAGGTGTGTAGGACTATAGTCCCACTCGTGCATTGTGGTGCCACCTGTGTGGAGTGTGATAAATGTTGCTGTGTGCCATTCAGGGGCCACAATGTCTGATACAAGACTATTACTGAATATGGTGGCCTAGTGGGGAGACATGACGTTCAGAGTTTTGTGGACATCACAGCCTGGGACTTTGGAAGGTGACATGGGGCCAGTGTCCCAGGACATATAGAGTGCAGGTTAGTACTATGTAGGTGTGACCGCAGGGACACCGCAATGTTTCTGCATGGATTGTGGCCCTGTAGTGAGTGAGAGGGTGTAATGTTAGCATTGAATCCATCCACCAGCATGTTACCAACATCACCTGGGTCTGTAATGTTCCTGAGTGACTGTTGTATGTGAGAGCAGATGTGGGTATTGCCATTGACTACTGACATACCACCATAATGCCTTGTGGTACATCCTAGAATGTGTTGCAGTAATGTTTACATAGCTAGTCATGGAGTATGTGATGAGGGATCCCGTGGCCCTACCGAGGCTGACCAGTGGGCTACCCCACCCATGGGATTGTACACCACTGTGCAACAGCCTCCACCTGTTGTTGTACATTATGTCCATGGAACTTGACCACCAGAGTGGCGTCTGTTATCTGGTGTGTACCATCATGGCTCTGTGTGGCATAGCATGATCCATGCAGTCATGTACGTGCTACTGAAGTGCATTGGGGTATGTTGCAGCATTTGTATGTGCATTGTCCATCTGCACGGGTGTCATGACATTAATAACCACTGTCATAAGACGTCTGTAGTAGGTGTTGTAGTACTCATGCACTCTGTATGCTGTGAAGGGTGTGGTGCCGGGATGTGGCTAACAAGGTTGATTAGCATATGTTCTGAATCCACCAATGAGGGGATGACCACAGGTGTGGAACACCAGTCACATGTTGGTAGTGTTCATGTCAAGGTTCATGTTGGTCTTGGAGGTGGTGTGTATGGGTTTATCCAGCCGAGTGGAGGTTATGACTCATGGATGTGTCGGTACATGAGTGGCTATCCCAGTTCAGTGTGGGTTAGTGTCAGTCACACATCAGTAGTAGCTGCCTGAGCCCTACTGAGGTATGGTCTGTCTATAACCTGTCATTGCAGGTGTGCTCTGCAGAGCCTAGAGGCAGGTCCCAGTCACTGCAGAGATATTGGAGTGGTGCATTCTAAGGTGTGCCTTGCCTGGGTGCGTCACAGAGGAAGATGCAAGCATTGTCTCACATGACCCCATGTCTTGCTTGCCAGTTCCTGTTCTGCTGGTGACTGTCACTGGAAACTGTCCAAGACAGGCAGTATAGAAGCAGCAAGAGCCGTACATGTGAGCTGTACTACCAGGGCTGACAGGTGCAGGTCATCTGTGTCAAAGCATTGTGTTTGACCAGGTCAGTCAAAGCGGACAGATACCAGATGCCTGTGGAATGACAGCAGAAGCATAGGCAACTGTTGCAGTGACACAGTCAGTTGTTATACAGTGGTATCGGGTCTGGATGAATGCATAATGCTCCCCAGGGCTTGGCTCACACCTTCAGGGCTACCAGACTGGCGAGCTATTGCATGTCCCTGCACACATAGTCTGTGAAGTGGCATCTCAGGGCAGTCACACTAACATGGAGAATGACAAGTCACAGCGTACCTGGTGAGGTGTGGCATGGGTGCATAGGTTATGTTGCAGAACCAGTTACCGGACAGCAAGATGTAAGCGACTATCACCTTGTGTAGCCTGCTGTGTGGAACTGCAGTGTGACCGCCTACAGAGTCACCTATGACTGGTGTGTTGTGTATGTTATAACACACTATTGGCTATATGTGATGGGCACACATGTGTCTGTGGGCTATAAGTTGGTGATGTTGTGTCCCGTATGGGGGCTGCCTCTGGTGCCTACACAGAGTATGGAGAGGTACTGCACATGTCCTTGTATGTGTGGCCTGTGGTGGAGATCATGTGAGACTATGTGATGAGAGGGGTGTGTTGCGAATGTTACACATCCCCACATGACTGTCAGGTGCAGTCAGGGTTGGTGACAGCATTACCCCCAGCAGGGCTGCATAAGTGCATCCCCCACAGGCTGTAGTGTCGTATGTTGGGAGGTGAGCATTGAATGTGTACATGAGACAATTGCTCTATTGCCACATGTACGACATATCCATCTTATAGACAGGCAATAGCAGTGGTACGTAACAGTTGGACATGCCTGTATATACAACCATGTCTCACAGGATATGTGAGTTACGTGTGTACAACAGCTGTTGTACCATAAGCAAGCTGGAAATCTTAGGACAGCCAGTGTACCTGTGGGAAATGGTGTGGAATGGGTGCTATATTAATCAGTAGCGCATGACATGCTCACAAGTTCTGAACAAGTGCCTAGCATGACCATAAAATACAGATAGGGTGTTGGATAATATCAACCCACAAGTGGTGACGACAGTCATAATGTGTGGCACCGCACTATAACCCTGCTGAGTATGGTGTGCATGTTCATGAACCATTATCACTGTAGATGTTAGCAGTACAGATGTATAAGACAGTACGGATGTTTGATTACAAATACCTTTGTATGTCACAGGAGTGTTCTACCAGTGGCCTGTTGACAGACTCACAACTACAAATGGTGCCAGAGTGACATGTGCATATCACACCTGTGCCAGCTACAGTAGAACAGGGTTAATGTGTTGTACTCCACCCTCATTGTAGCCCATACCACACAGACAAATGTTAGGCATCTGTGTATGTAAGGATGTGAATGGCCATGACCTATGAGGAATAGCTGTGTCAGTGTTGTGAACAACATATGGAATGGGCTGTGTGGGTGAGGTGTGTGACATATGTGCACATTCTGATGGATGATATCAGCATTGTCACTGCTAGGTGAACATCCCTGTACCCATTAACTACCACCTAGGCTGTGGTCATCATTATGGACACTGTGTAAGGGATGGTGCTGTGCAGTACACCTCCCTGACTTGGTGACATCACCAGGCCCCTTAGGTAGTCCTACGAGGTACCCATGTCATGACAGGGTGCCATCCATGAGCACGGAGATCATTGGACAGGCATATACAGCACTGGGGTGACCAATATTGGATCACATATCACTTTTAAGGGGTAATGGCCATGCGTGGATGGGCAATACCAGCCTTCATAATCCTCACCTCCACTATGCAGCATGCTATCTACCTTGCATAAAGACATCTGCTACGCCATGATGATGGACATGCTACATGTCCATATCCTGATCTGTAAGATATACGTCATGGACATCCACCATCCTAATACTAGAATCGCCACATGCTGGTCAGATCCCTGTGCCATACATGTGACATACTCCTGCCAAACCATGCAACCCTGTCCATCAAAGCTGCACATGTCGTCCCAGTCATACTTGGTGTGATGGCCGCATGGTAGATGTAGTATCAACTGTCTGGATCAGTAATGTGGCAATGATGCACCTCGCGGTGACATAATGGCTGTCTGTTACAGCTAGGAAACCTTGCCCATACATGCTATGGTTCATAACCAACGATGCGAATGATGTCCGACTAACCATTGTCCCATGTCTATCACATGTGCAACACAGGCGATCCGTGGCAGGATGTTGAACAGCTGTACAGTGCTGTGTAGATGTATATGGCAAAACACATGCATGTACAGGTTTCCATGCGTATGTGTGCATTGTCACTGCTCAAGTCCATTAAGGCTGTGTCTGTGTTGATATGTGACATATACACAGCATCAAGGTCAACAGCATTACCGTCGACACATCCAGGAATGTGCAGATAGGTAAGAACACCAGTGCAGGCAAATAGACATGCCCACATCAAGACAGCATTCACATGGAGTATGAACACTGCAATGAGGTGACACACATATATGGTGATGATATCCAATGCACAACGGGTGTTACATGTGTGTGTCACAAACACGTCAGTCGTGTCCGTGTCATGATGATTTGCAAAGATAACTGTGCAGATGTACTAGATGTCATAGAAATGTATGTGCAGCAGTATCTCTGTACATCTCTGAAACTGTGACCTGTCACCATCATTATGTCTTACAGATAATGCCCCGTACACACCTTCCAGCATACAGCCGCCAGGAGGATGATATCCTCATCCCGTACCTCCATGAGAACTACGAGGTGTTGTTCAGCCATGTGCCACAGCATGCCCAGCAGCGGGACGACCTGTGGCAGGATCTATGCAGGAGGGTGAACGATGTGGGTGGCCATAACCGCACCTACCAGCAGGTGCGCAGACACTGCACAGACTTGATACAACATGCAAAACAGCGTGCCACTGCAATTGCCAGGGAACAAGGTGGAACAGGTGGTGGGCCACCAACCCAGACCCCACTCACAAACACCGAGGAGGTGGGTGTCTCCCAACCAATGAGCCTGGAGTTGCCTGGTAAGTCAGTACTGCACATATGGCTATTATATCCCATTTAGTTGCATGTATCACTGTACATTATGTAAAGTAACAACATATGCAAGGTATGTGGACACACTTGCTGCATACTACAGTATGCTACCCTGTGTATGCACACATGTGCATACTATATGCTATTATACAGGCAAATGTGTTAACATGCACAGTGCACCCTGTGGCTGTCATACAGTCATGGATAATATTCATACTGCTGTGTCACCCCTATACAGGTACCTCTGGCATGCCGCACAGACATGAGTCTTTTGCAGGTAAGACTGTCATCAGTATCAGGCATGTTAAAGCATAGATCTATTTGCCATGTGGCCAGTTAACATTTGCACGCTTGATGTTCGTTCCAGTCACGATATACAGGTCGCAGCACCCATCATTCACACAGGCCAACCATGTGCAATATATACAAACGAAATGATACACCAACTTGAAACCACAGTATTTGTCATTGCTATATGTGTGGTCAGCTGTGCATACAACGGTGGAGGTGTTCTACAATGGAGGCATATGTAGTATGCATTGAACAACATGTGGTAATGCAAACAGTACCACACAGTGAGCTGTGATATGGGCAGCCCACAGGTGTCACCATTGTGTTGTATGCCCCTGCATTGGGTGCATACATTGTGATGTGCCATCTGACATGTCCCAGACATGTAGTGTTCTGGCTGCAATATTGTCACACTATCCCATGACCCATACCCCACATACCAAACATACAACCCGTTGTCTGCATAGCCCTGTGGATGGTGACATATCTGACATCTATGGGTGTATGTCATATGGGACAACACAGACATGTGAGATAGATGGCCATCACACACATTTGGCCAACACATGTGCACACATGGCCACACAGTAGATGTGATGTGTATACACCCTGTTACACATTGTCCACACATGGTCCACTTATAGCCTTAGTTGACTGATTATACAGTTGATGTGGTACACTGGACATCCTAACAGCCTGTGCACAGCTAGTGGAGGTGTCACTGAAGTCTACCATATAAGATCAGTTGAACATCACGACTGTGTCATAGCATGACAGTAGTCACCTGTACAGCTTCACAGGCATTGACACCACATCAGGCCACAGATACTGTACATTTCCTTGCTGCTGTAGAACATCACCGTTAGCTGTGCACCTTGTGTTTGTGTGGTACATCAATGTCATGTAGGAAATGGTGAATTGACATGTCCGCTATGTATGGACATGGTTGCCAGGCAGCTAAGACCCTGTAGTTGTTGTGCAGGGGTGTCAGCTGTAGGCCTCCAGTGACCTGTCACTTGACACAGCATGGTTTGGTGTGTATACACCTCAGCATCGTGGGTCACAATCCACAGTTATGTCATGGGTATGCATGCAGTTATGGCTATGCAATATGTACATATTATGCATTGTACAGCAATATAGATGCCTCAAGATGCCATGCAATGGCACAGTGTCTGTACTTCACACTGTATAGCAATGTTAATGGCTCACACTACCCTTCCATGCTCATGCACATTTGCTAAACATGCATTCTATCTGTAGGGCATACAGACAACACCACAATGTGATGCCCATTACGATGCTGTACATGTGTCAGGACACCATTGTGTCAGACATGTATGCATGTTAATGCACACGTCAGCAGAGTACATGTCAAGGTCACATCAGCCATGTGTACTGTTATCCTGTTCTGGTCCACATGGTGTATCATAGGGATGCATGCATACTACCATGATTGTGTGAACTGCATGGCTATTGATATGACACCTGCTTGCTCTAGTGTGCACCCCAGGGAGGTATGCATACTAACACTATTAATGTCTGAGCTGCATGCCCTCTGCTGTACCACAGGCATGCTGCATGCCATCTGTCAAATCACATGCATGGTGTGTCTGTGTGTGTGTGTCTGTGTGTGTGTGTCTGTGTGTTTGTCTGTGTGTGTGTCTGTGTGTGTGTGTGTGTCTGTGTCTATTGTAATTTAGAGTCTTTCTTTGCATTCACAGGTGATGTAGGTGCGTTACCCTCCTGCGGTCCATCTGATGTTAGTGTCCCCACAGATACTAGCAGTGATGAACATATGCATGAGGTACAGGCAGGGTTGTCAGGGGCTGAATCTATGACAACGGTTGCCATCCCAGCTATGTCCCCCTCTTCCCCGCACACAGTTCTGCTGCCAACACATACCGCATCACCAGTGGCCATAGAGGAAGGACAGTCAGCGTCTGTTAGCGTGGAACAGGAATGTGTGGTGGCTACAGAAGGTGTGTCTACACACCATGGTGTCAGTGTAATGACTGCAGATGTGCCACACAGGCATGTGGCCGGTGCTGCTCGTAGGAGGACCTCTGGCAGACATGCTCCTGCAGGACAGAGCGCAGCAGCTGGTATCACCAGATGCATGTTCCAGACTGTAATGGTGGCACAGGCACGTGCTGAATGGCAGACCAGTGAAGGGCAGAGGCTGCAGAGGGCTGCTATCCATACCCTAAATGACAACATCCAGGCATTGGCAAATGCTCAACAGCAGATTGCTGATGTTCTTGACAGGTGATTGGGTGACATGGTTGGAATCCTTGACCGTGGTATGGCAATCCATGAGTGTGAGCTGTCTGTGCTGGAACATCTGGTAGGAGTGAGGCATAGGCCACGTGGACATAGGCCAGCCACACCAACTAGTGCAGGTTAACGTGAGTGTGCCACCTCATATGCCCACTCCCATAGTTCCGGTAGCAGTAGCAGTGCAGCTGGTGCTGCGCTGTCCACACCAGGACACAGCAGGCTACGTGGACGTGGCCCTGGATGTTCCCAGCGGGGACATGGTTCCAGTGGACATGTGTCATTGGACAGTAGCCAATCTGTACCTCCGCCTCGTAGTGCCCATGCAACCCCTGGCAGGCACAGGTCACTTGGCCATGGCTGGACACAGTGAGCTGTACAACCTGGTCTGTACAATCTGGAGCTGTCAATAATACCCCGTGTAGGCCTCACAAAAGGCAGAACTGTGTGCACACATACACGCACACAGCAAAGACATCTGTAGGGCACAACAACAACTACATGCATACTGAACAGACATGTCCAATCATATCACTGGCCTTTACCCACACATATGATGTCATCCATTGGTGCAGCCTATGCCCCTGGCAAACATTATCACCCTGTGCATATGATGAAGCCCGTGCCGCATCCCTGTCATCCACACCATCGGTGCAGGGACATGCTCAAATGGTCTGATGCACAGGGTGAACAGAATAGTGAGAAGTGTAATTTACATTAGTTGTGTAAGAATAGTGAGAGAAGTGTATATTACAATAGTTGTGTGAGAATAGTGAGAGACATGTATATTACATTAGTTGTGTACTGTTGACACGCACCAGACATACCATGTAGTACAGGTTTAGCATGCATTGCTATATGTTCACAGTATGTGTCATGGTAACAACAGTAACAGTATGTTCGTAATGATGCCCTGGTTCCCTCCTTATGGTCTACTTGCATGTGTCTACAGGTAGCACTGTTTGCAGTCTCCCATGTGTAACTGTGGAGTACTCACAGGCACATATGGCAATATCAGCATGCTAAACGTAGCCTCAGCCTGACTGTCTGACAGTCTAACATACCACAGATGTCCACACATATACTGATCCAGAAGCATGTGGGCAGTTTAATAGGCTACAGTGGCTAGAGACGTGACATCCATACCAGGTCACATCACAGGTATGTTGACATGGTGCAGGGGTTGTACACAGCGGTCTGGCCAATGATAATGTTAGAGGCCACTTGATAGCATGAGGCCTCACTGTGTAGCAGTAATACCCTGTCACATTACAGGAACATGCTCATACTAATGGGGTCAACAACACATTAACACACACCCCATAGTGTTGAGGTGAGGACCCTTGCCTATGTGGTCATCACCCTCACAGTACTGTGCACCCACACAATGCGACACAGAGAAAGAACATGTACAGGTAGCCAGTGCGGCTGAGACCGATGGCATCAACAGGGTAGTGGACTGCATCACCATGAGGGGTTAGGGATCCTGTGTGTTCTGTATGGTAGCATACATCCTCACTCCATGCACCAGACAGCCATACATACCTACATACACACACACACACTGTGGAGACCACAAATGTCGTACACATTTGGATAGCTGATGTGTGTGATACACACACCACACCTGCCTACGTCATACTTTCCACACTGCAGTATGTACTGATCTCTACAGCAGTGTACAGGGGTGTGTGACAAGTGGGTTGTATTCCACACCATATGTGGCATATATGGTCACACAAGCACACACATGGCAGTACTGTGAATGATACACCTGCTATATGATGATACGTCTGACAGACATGCAGCAGTATTGGCCGCATTATGTGTACCAATGCTACCTCCGGCAATTGTGCTGCTATATGCACATAGGAGGATGTAAGTGTTACAGGTGTCAAGTGACATACTGTCGGTAACACCTGACCGCTGTGTAGGTGTTATGTCTCCACCGTCAAGTAACGGTAACATAGTGTACTGTGTGCACATGTCATGGTTGGATGGCGTGTGACACACCTGTGAGCCGTCCCTGGCAAACATCTATCTACACAGGTGCATCACCACTTTATGTACACACATCCATCCATACCTGCTGTACATCCTACCGTACTGTCAGTATGTCACCATATACATGTGTCAATGTTGGGGCTGCATTGCAGCTGCATGGTGTAGTTAGGCACAGATGAGTTACTTACATCAGCTACTGTACATGCATGGTAGCTGCATGCACACTACAGATTGTACATGTGTGTTGGTCCTACATGCCTGTCATGTAGCCATGTTTGTATGTATTGTAATTGGTGGACATGTGTGTTGACATACATAACACATGGACTGTTGTATGATATGATGGGTGTCATGGGTAACTAGTACAGAGGGAATGTGTCCTCGGTCAACATTGCTACCTCATGTACTGTTAGCATTCAACAGCCATGGACCCACCTTCCATTTGTGTATGATTGCTGTAGCCACTTGTCTGCACAGAGGACAGCAAAAGCTATGCTATGTACATATGTGTTGTGTGTTTGGTCCATGCACATATCCACTGTAATTACATGTATCACATAGCCAAACATGTGTGTTCGTTGGTGTAGAGCGACAGTCATCTATCACAGCTGTGTAAGACCCAGGGCCCCTGGTATGTGTAGAGTCGACCTGGTGCTGTACAGTGGTATCATTGCAATGCATAACACATGATGGAACCCTGTCGATACATGTGTAGTCTGCACAGTTGCTGTAGACCTATGTACAGTCCACTGGTCATGAGTCACACGGTGTTGTGTTAATGTATGGCTGTGGATTGCTGGTCCAATGACATGGTGATGTGTGACGGCTACATTGTCGATTGTAGTGTGTACCTCTGTGATCTACACCTGAGAGAAGTGTGATAGCTCCTGAGTGTGTACTGGTCAATACATGTGAGTGGCCTTCATGTACGTGGGGACAGTAATACCATACTGTGCCCTTCTGTGTTTAGAATCAGTGTGCATGCAAGATGGCCTTTGCAACTGCTCAGTGTGTGAGCATGCCCAGTACGCCGTTGTGTAGATGGACACACAGTACATTCCAAACTGCGCACTTCCATGATTAGAATCCGTGTGCATGCCAGACGGCCCTTTGCAACTGCTAAGTGTGTGAGCATGCCCAGTACGCCATTGTGTAGATGGACACACAGTACATTCCAAACTGTGCACTTCCATGATTAGAATCCTTGTGCATGCCAGACGGCCCTTTGCAACTGCTAAGTGTGTGAGCATGCCCAGTATGCTGTTGTGTAGATGTACACACAGTACATTCCAAACTGCGCACTTCCATGATTAGAATATGTGTGCATGCAAGATGGCCCTTTGCAACTGGTAAGTGTGTGAGCATGCCCAGTACGCCGTTGTGTAGATGGACACACAGTACATTCCAAACTGCGCACTTCCATGATTAGAATCCGTGTGCATGCAAGATGGCCCTTTGCAACTGCTACGTGTGAGCATGCCCAGTACGCCGTTGTGTAGATGGACACACAGTACATTCCAAACTGCGCACTTCCATGATTAGAATCCGTGTGCATGCCAGACAGCCCTTTGCAACTGCTAAGTGTGTGAGCATGCCCAGTACGCCATTGTGTAGATGGACACACAGTACATTCCAAACAGACGTGTGATACTAAGTGTGTGGGCATGGCCATTGACATCCTGTATAGCCATGGTGGTCATTCAGGCAACAGATGTCCATTTTCAATGTCACGATGGATGCCTACATTGAACACACTGGTTGCTGTCTCGAAGGGTGTACTGTCTATGACGTGTCCCGTATCTATGTAGTGTTGTAGTGCTCTGTAGATATTTAGTTGCCCCAATCACAGCACTGCCGTGTGTTTGTCTACGTCTACCTTGGGACAGTAATATGCTTTCAGACTGTTCACTCTCTAAACATTCCCTATTGGCGTCTTTGCCTTTGCGGATGATGCCACCCATCTAGAAGTATGCCTCTGGGAGTGCTGTGTTCAGTAATCTCAGTAGTGCGTTCTGTAAATGCATAATGCTGTAGTGTGATAAGGTAGTTAGGTGTATGTTCAACTCACAGCCCGGCCAATTGTGTGTGTGTGTGTGTGTGTGTGTGTGTGTGTGTGTGTGTGTGTGTGTGTGTGTGTGTGTGTGTGTGTTTCCAGCTGCCTGGGGACACAGTAATGCTTTTAGATGCCTCACAACACATACATTCCCTATCGGCGTCTTTGCCTTTGCGGATGATGTCACCCACCTAGAAGTATGCCTCTGTGAGTGCTATGTTCAGTAATCTCGGTAGCGCGTTCTGTAAATGCGTAATGCTGTAGTGTGATAAGGTAGTTAGGTGTATGTTCGACTCCCAGCCCTGCCAATTGTGTATGTGTGTGTGTGTGTGTGTGTGTGTGTGTGTGTGTGTGTGTGTGTGTGTGTGTGTGTGTGTGTGTGTGTGTTTCCAGCTGCCTGGGGACACAGTAATGCTTTTAGATGCCTCACAACACATACATTCCCTATCGGCATCTTTGCCTTTGCGGATGATGTCACCCACCTAGATGTATGCCTCTGGGAGTGCTGTGTTCAGTAATTTCGGTAGCGCGTTCTGTAAATGCGTACTGCTGTAGTGTAATAAGGTAGTTAGGTATATGTTCAACTCCCAGCCCTGCCAATTGTGTATGTGTGTGTTTCCAGCTGCCTGGGGACACAGTAATACTTTTAGATGCCTCACAACACATACATTCCCTATCGGCGTCTTTGCCTTTGCGGATTATGTCACCCACCTAGAAGTATGCCTCTGGGAGTGCTGTGTTCAGTAATCTCGGTAGCTGCTCTGTAAATGCGTAATGCTGTAGTGTGATAAGGTAGTTAGGTGTATGTTCAACTCCCAGCCCTGCCAAGTGTGTGTGTGTGTGTGTGTGTGTGTGTGTGTGTGTGTGTGTGTGTGTGTGTGTGTGTGTGTATATATATATATATATATATATATATATATATATATATATATATATGTAATATGTATGTGGATATTAGCACTATTGAATGTGCTGCATTATCTGTTCATGATCGCCTTGGCTGTATCTAAATTTGCTATGGCTCTGTGATAGTGCACATACTGTGTGCTGTAGTGATCCTGGGTTATAGCTGTCTAGTGACCAGTTATTTTGTTGCTGGGTATTACAAGGGACATTGAAAACAACGATAGTATAGCAGCTTTAAACGGTCGTGTGTACATCTCAGCAGCAGTCAGAAGTGGTTATTACTTTGGAGGATGAGTATGGCTCATATAACTATGTATTAACTGACAATACTATGCAGATGAGGTTAACATTACTGACACCCTTTTATCCACAGGTTGTGATACAGATCCCAAGAATGTATGTTTATACATTGCCAGGTGCAGGACTGGAATATTGTTGAATGCATGGAGGGGTGTCCATGGCCAGAAATGGTGATCTGTACAGCCTGGCAGGTACAGTCTGTGACTGTCCCACAACCTCCAGTATATGGCTGACACATGCTGAAACTGTGTACATGCAGATACACACATAAAACAAACAGCTAGGGTTAACACATACACACACACATTGCATCAACATTGGGCCATGCAAAACCTGTTGTCCCTCACACACACACAGATACATACATGTTGATTGGATGGCTCAATGACAGGCTCTGGAAAATAAACTACATACCCTGTGCATATGATGACACCTGTGCCACCTCTTGTAATGTTTAACATTGATGCAGGTACAGACTAACATGGTGCTGATGCACAGGGTGGCTTCATAGCACTGTAATAATGTTAAAATGTTGTTAACACAAAGTGTGATTTCCTTCTAGGTGTATGTAAGCAGGCATGATGCATTACAGCTATGATCATCAATGTAGTATAGTGTACAGCACTGTTAATTCTGAAGATGTATTATCCATCCATGTGCCATTTGACTGACATGTGCAGTATTGGCAGCATGTGTTGCAGAGTGTGCAGTACGTGTGTGATGTGTGCAGTACAGATTTTCATGTATTTATATGTGAACATGGTGAGGGTGCACTGTCTGCATGTACATGTATAGTGGACACATTGGAATGGTGACATGCCCTGTATTACACACTGTTAACACTTCATAGTTTCTATTGGTGGCCAGTATGCATTATACTGCACATATTGTTGTACTTGTCTACACATGTGTGATTGCTATGGTTTTACACAGTGCTGCGGGTGATACTGTTACTATCTGTGATTGTTTTGGATTATGGTAGTAGACACGACCTCAACAGTCTGAATAACCAATTGTTATATGATATCTTCACAACTGACCCACACATGTAGGACACACAGTAGCATGTGGATCCTACATGTATTATACTATACCAGTACGCACTGGTATTGACCGCCACACATTGCTGGGACCATTACTGTTTGACATATAGCCATGTTAGTTACAAGCAAAGACAATAGGGGTATTCCTGTCCACATCTGGGAATTCATACTGTGGCCTACAATGCATTCTGCACATGGGTATCATACAGACAGATACGTGTTATCCAACCCATGCTGTAAACCTATAAGGCTAAAAAGAGTTAGTTATCCACATTTACTACACACACTATACCAACAGTAACACATAGGTATTACACCCCAATATGTATAATGGGTAAGAATGTGTACATATAGACAAGTGCTATGTCATTTGTCATTTGATATTTGCATTTACAATGGTATTTTGAAGTACATCACTGTATCACATAAGCAATGAGAGTTCTGCATGCATATCCTCCAAGGTGGTTGTACAACTATGATGAATGTCCATTATTGACAGACTTTGCTGTGTTTGAACTGTCCTGCAGTAATACACATACATGAACAGTTACTCACACTATGTATATAAACTGTCATGAGTGTGTGTGTGTGTGTGTGTGTGTGTGTGTGTGTGTGTGTGTGTGTGTGTGTGTGTGTGTGTGTGTGTGAGACACAGATGACCTAGGCCATAGACAATTCTG
The DNA here is from genome assembly GCF_019279795.1 of Protopterus annectens. Classification (NCBI taxonomy): domain Eukaryota; kingdom Metazoa; phylum Chordata; order Ceratodontiformes; family Protopteridae; genus Protopterus; species Protopterus annectens. The sequence goes on along the minus strand of NC_056733.1, from coordinate 358,022,077 downwards.
GTACATGTAGTGGACAAGTGCTTTAATGCTCCACCAGATGTGTCCAGGCAGCAGAACTGTGACTTCAGCGACACAAACACATGCTAGATTAAAGTTTCTGTTTGTGTGTGTGCCTCATTATGGCATTCCTGTTCATAGGTGTGTGCATTTCTGATGTGTGTCATCAGCCACAGTTGAACTGCACATCCAGCATCCCTCACTAGGTGACCATGAGGGTTGTCCCCATTGCCAAATGTTTTGTACAGCTGCATCAGATGCCAGATATAGGAAGCATTGCAGCTTCCAGGGCATCCAGCACACACATTCAGTATTATGGGCTGGCCATCATACACAAACTGCCACTTCATGGAGGGGAAGCCCTTGTGGATGATGTAGATGTAGGCCCTACCACACTCACTGGCTGGTACTTTGATGCATATGTGCGTGCAGTGTATTGCACACAGTACTCAGGGTATTCCACTATTGTGTGGAAAAGACACATATTGCTGCCCAATACCTCACGGGAATTGGGGATATATACATGATCACTGACATGTGCTGACATGGCATTCATGAACTGGTGCAGTACCCTGGATGCTGATGTTTGTGAAATCCACATCATATCACCAGTTGATCTCTGGAAGGTACCTGATGCTGGTATCCTTAGGGCAACACATACCTTGGTTTCCACTGGGACAGGTTTCCCTCTGTTGGTTCTGTGTGTGAGACATGGCCTGCACAGCTCCACAATCTTCTGCAGGAGGTCTTTGTCCACTCTATAGTGCTCTACTGTCTCCAGCTCATGTAGCCCCTGGTAGGTTACCCTGTGCCTGCACACTCTTCTCCGTCTACCCACTGTGTGTTGCTGAGCAGCATTCACGTTGGCACAACCCTCCACATGTTGCATATGTTGACATATAATAGCAATGGCAGCCCCTAACATTATGTTGTCTCAGTTAAGCTTTTACAGTTTTCACTTCTCTTAGTATACTACAGTGTTGCAGTGTGTCTGAGAAAACATGGTGGAATGCTGTTTGTAGAGTTGTACGTGCTGTGCTGTGCTGGCCTACTGTACTGGCTGTGTAATATACTCAGTCTGATTGTTTTTACCTGCTAGCTGTGGTAGTTCTCCTTGGTTAACTTACTGCTATTTGTTTACCTTCCTTTTCACTGTCTGTGTCCACAGTGAGCGGTGCCGCGCATATGAGCACAGTGAAGTGCACATCCGCTTCCACGTGCGCACACAGGCTTATACATGCGTACAAACACTTACACTGGTTTACATGACATTACACGGGCTTCAACAATCTTACACTAGCTTACTCATTCTTCAACGCGCGCACACGGGCAGACACGCATGCACACATGCTTACTTGGGCTTACAGGCGTGCACAGGTGCAAACACACTTCCGCAGGTTTGCAAGAAACTTCAGTGATATCCTATGCATAACCCAGTTTCCTGACTTTACCTAGGATACATCATAGCACGCCTCTTCCACTGATGAGTCACTGACAGCAAACCTGTGACACACTGCTCCAATAAGATTACAGTGTTTTATACATACACATTCATGATGTCACCTATCTTCTATGCTGATAATCCCCTTAACCTACCTTTACACTGTAGAGGCATGGCCCATATGGCATGACAAATTGTGCTTCACTATCCTCAGCCTCAATTGCATAGGATTGCCTACTAATGCTTGGTTACATCTCTGAGAGTGCGCTTCCACACATAGCAACCACTACTCAGTAGCCATGTTGTCTTCAGCTTGCCATTCACCTGCATGGCGAACTTTTAACTGACATTACAAATTGTATGTATATTTTACATATTTGTCTTGCTTTGTACACGCAGCGCATATTCGCGCCGCTGCGCTACACTTAAACACCGGAGATCGGGGGAGGACAACTAGAGTTTTATTAATTTCCAATGGAAAAACATGCCACTGGCCTTATATTTGGCCATTGGCATGCTTCTTCAACTAAATCCATCCTTTATTTGCAGATGACATTGCTCCGTTTAGCTACTTGCAGAACGTTACTCGGTTAACATCCATGTACATGTCTGCACATAACTCTACTCTTGCACGGACAGCTTACTGTTTCATGTATTGCAAATTTTACATCATTTGCATAGCTTTCACCTACAAATTGGGTAATTTGCATATCCTAACATTGTCCGTGCAACGCTTTAGGGGCTGTGTTACACCCTACAGGATATTGCTGAATAGCTCGGCAGACATCTTGCCTTGCTCTACTCTTACTCTACAGATCGCGCCAAGGCTTGAATCCTGGCCTAAGCTTTGCTGTGTGCTAATATGTCTATTTGTGGAGTAAGCATGGCTGTAGGTATGTTTTGACCTGCTACGTCTGTCATTTCTACAGAGCAGCTCCCACTTTCATCATTTGTAGAGCTGACAGCCCTATAGGGACTATATGTACAGCTGTGACATTTGACAAGTCAACACATACCTGCGGTCAATACTAAACTGACTACTTCAGCGCTTTTCATACCTTCAGATTTGTCTTGTAGTAGTATAGTCGATAATACTGTTTCCTATAACATGTATCTGTTTCTGATACAATATATGTCATTTTATTACACCACTACACACAATATATGAAGAAATCACAGGCCAGATCCCATTACATTCCTTTTGTAGGACACACCCACCCAGAGTGTTGTGTTCCTCACAAAAGCCAACAGGTGCTAATCAAAACATATTCTGCTATCATCTACCTTATGTGTTCGCCGGTATTTGCACTTTCCGTCAGTGGCAGAACTAACATGCGAGTGTGGGAGACTGAACACTGTATCGGGGACACTGCATAACACCCTGAGGGACACATTTATGTTGTTTCTATTAACCTTCTACATTGATTATCACAGGGCATAAGTATTCATCACATTTATCGAGGTACATGCTTTTGACTTATACATGTTTTGTCATTTGTCATCACGTCTTTCTTCACACCTGTCCACCTAATCTCACTAGTTCTGTACATTTATGTAGGTCAGGGTTACCTTCATACCTCTCAACTGTACACATTTTGGGTAAATGTCCCGAACTTAGACTTATAATTTTGTTCCTTTTTTAAAAATATTGTGCCTTTCTGGTAATTTAGTGGCAAGTCATTAGGGACTGTGGGGTTAGACAATAATGACAGACATCAGTAGTTTATAATTAATAACCCTCAAAACATTCATACTAATGAATGATCCATTATTCTATCAATGTTCTGACTTTGTAAGAGGAATATTTGAAATATTCCCTATTTGTACTTATTTTAAAATGCATTTGTCCAGATGTCTTATTCTGAAGGGTTGAGAGGTATGGTTACCATCTTAGTCGTATGCATGTATGTCCATGATAATCGCTTACAAAACACTGATATCAGTCCCTACGTCTTCCCCCAATAGTTTACACAATATCCAGTAGATGGGTTCTTCATTTTAGGAAGATATAGGTGTCTGCTATACCCACATAGGAATATTAATCACTCCCATGGGGCGGACCTCATAAATCTGTGCCAAACAACACCTAGGCCCATTATTGCATACCCATGATTCCCAGACCTGACACCCCTCCACAGTAGTCATAACACATATTTAATGTGAGCAATAATAAAGTATGAAGACACTTCTAGGCACTATCTACTCTCCGCGTATCGGGACATATGTCATACATTCTGTACACCCATGTGTTATTACACTTGCACAAGCTACTGTTGCATGTACAGCTATATTGTAGTTGCAGATGACACTTCTTTGCAGCAATCATTACAGGACAGTGCCTGTATAGATTCACAATTTTTGGGGTCCTGCAAAGGACACCTATATCCATGTTTAAAGAGTAGGACTTGCAGATCTGGCACACTGGTACTTTCTGGGCAATAGTTTTGAAAGCAGCAGTGTATTTACCTTAATTGCATGTCTGTATGTCTATCCATACTAGCTATGATGTAACCTATTTATGTACATGTGTTATATCTACGAGGACATTTGTTTATATGTTTGTCATGTATATATCAATTAATGTTGTATGTGTGTATAGATATATATATATATATATATATATATATATATATATATATATATATATATATATATATATATATATATATATATATATATATTTATATGTCTGTACAGTCTTTATTTCATATATTTATTTAAAGTCTGTGGATATATATCTATACACAAATGTATATATCTATATATAGACATTACATGTAGAAAACAGCATTCATTTGCTATGCTGTGAGCGGATTACACATGCGCAGGCGCACTTGCATTTCCTTATTGTACGTTACGCGCAGGCGCACTTGCATATCCTTATTGTGGGTTACATATGTTTACTAAGTCTTTGTGCTTACATGGGCTTTATTACTTGCGACAATACCAGTAAAATATCTGTAATCCAGTTAACGGACATATGCGAAACACACGTTCACCTTTACATATTTAAATGTCTGTACAGCACAGATGCATTCATTACACTGTAACATTATATGTGCTGTAGTCGTAGTTGAACCGGGACTGCATTCACGTTGTCCGGATGCTGTAACCACTATACTTTTGGTGTTTTGACTCATTTATATGCATACCCATAGTACATAGCTACATTAACATATGCCTCACCGCTTTACTTACGACACAGGCATCCATTCTCCTGCTGGGAAAATTGCGGTACTACATATTACACATTCCCTATTCCCTACTGCTCTGGACCCAAGCTGCATATTTAATCATTGCAGGGATATTCAAAACACCAAGGCTTATAGTCCTGACACATACAAGTCTTTAATTGTCAGGGTGTTCATGTTGTGATCTGGGTTTCAGCTTGTCCGCCTGGTGAACGGTACTGCCCTGATCGTGTTCAAATGTCAGACAAAGCACATGGACAGAGTTTGTCCATTTTATACATTATACCTGTGTTTGCAGACACAGGTGTTTGGGCACCTGTCAGCAGCTTATAATGTTGGCAATACATAATATGGGTGGGAGTGGTTACAATACATAATCCACGGTGAGTGGTGTTCCCATTCACATTTGACTATTTCCTGTATTCATTCCTATGAGGATTATTATTTTGGACATGAATTAACTATGAATTAACTACAGGTATGCAGTAGTACAGTAAACAAATGTGAAGGTTTGTTACTGTAAAAATGTATGGACCTCTGTAATACTCGGGGACTACCCCACATCCTTCACAACATTTCATGCTAATGTACATACTATTATTCTGTGAACTTTCGAAGTTTGTGGGAGCAGTATTTACATCTGTCCCTATTTGTCCACCCATCATTTTAGGCTTTGTCCAGATTTTGTTGCTGTAATAGGTTGAGAGGTGGTGTCGGTATGTGATTGAGTTGAATATATACTGTTAATAATTCAGTGGGGAGTAGGGTTACCACCTGTCCCTCTTTGTGAGGGGAAGTCCCACTTTGGACAGTTTTATCCTGCGACAAAACCTAAGACATGGCAAATGTCTTATGCTTTTAAGACAAAATATATTTCTTATTTTCTTTAATAGTTGCATAATACAGTTATTTTGTATCTGTAACACATAACTATTATATGAAATAGCATAAGCAATTCAAATGCTACGAAATAAGCTTTTATTTTGGCAAACAAGTGTAATTCTGTCCTTTGCACTGGCCGGGGGTATGTTTTATCCTGCAAATTCTCACATTTCTACAAAAGATGTCCCACCTTGGGCATCTGAACAGGTGGCAACCCTAGTGGGGAGACCTGCATGGTGGACAGGTGTTCCATCCTGCGTAGTATGTTTTGCATGTATGTCTAGAAACTGAACAGTACCTTGACTACACATACATGTTTTGTCCAGATGTGTACAGTACTAGACACCGTGGTGTGTAAACAACTCTGATGTTTCAACAGGTTTCTTATCCCACACGGGATGTACACGCATTTTGCCAATACATGAACGCGTGGGCATTTGAATTTACGTAACTGTGATGGGATGTTTACAAATGTGGGATACATATTTGCAATCCTGACACTGCCTAGGGCGATACTTCCTACTCCATATGGGTAATACTCGCTATGTGTAGGTGTACGGCTGCGCAAGGTTGGTAGCTGGATTTGGTGGACATTCGGACATGGGTGCGGGTTATGTGCTATACAGGGGATGTTGTGTATTACATTTGCATGCATGGGTTCTGCATTTGGATGTCCCGGTTCCGCATATACCATCATATGTGTATGTGCCAGTTACGCTCCTGTTCATGCGTATAGCACATTTTAATATTCATATGTTTGTGTGAGTTTGGTATACAATATGGACTGTCAGGTTTCTTTATGGTTGTTATATGGCCACAACTGCCCAGCTGTGTACTATCACTATCACTGTGGGACTGTTGGTGACCCTGCCCATGGGGCTAGACGTGTGTATTGGCGGCGCGCTGACATGATGCGCTTCACTTCCACTGGGTATAACTACTTACAGTGCAGTACATTACGGACACATGATTTTAAATATCATTTGTTCCATGGACGGAAACTCATATTGTGTTGCATGCATTTCTGTTTGGTTCTCAATTTTGTGTGGCCGGGAACTGTCTTGCATGCTTTGCATACGTTTCATTATCCACGGACACTGATAGGTGCGATTACTATTGCAGGCAGACTATAATATTCAGCAGTTTAGGTTGCTCATCGACAGCTGACATTGACACGCCTCCGGGCGCAGCTTAGTAACGCCCCATGCACTCGCGCACATTTCCTATGCACGTGGATGTGGTGGCAGCACACCTTCATTAATATGCATATGGCGCTACTACACCATATATATACGCCGCACGGCCAGCGCAGGCCTTGCGCCGGTCTTGTGCTGAGCTTCATGAATCCCGGGGCATGTCTATTTATTTCTTTATCAGAATTAATTTAGTCAGCTCTTTCTAACTCGTTTGTTCCTGTGAGAAGATGTTTGGGCTTCCGAGTATTGTCTCTGTCCATTTTCCATTGTGGAGTCATTCCCTCTATATCTATCTATCTCTCCATATTCGACCCACTTGCCTCTACGAAAAGTTTTCGGTTGTTATATTATGATGACATACTCTGTAGCCTGATCACAAAGGATCAGTAGGGTGTTAAGTGTGTAAAAGAGTATAACCGGGATTAGTGCTCAGGTTTGTCAGTGTTTTGTAAAGAGTAGCTGAGAAGGATTCCAGACTGAGAATCATGACATGTCCTTCAGCTATGTAATAAATAGTAATGTACACGCATATATTTGCTGAGTCAGGGACAACTGTACCTTACTGACATTGCTGACATCCTGTCAGACAGGCCCATGTATACATACCCACCCCCCACTGACGATAGTCCCTGACATCATACCAGGAGATATCATGTGTAGAATGGCTGAACATCTCCCCCCAAAGCCAAAAGCATGGCAGCAATTGGATTACATTGTTTCCCAATATGTGTCATGCATGCACTACAGAACAAACAGACCCTGCACCTGAACAGTCTGTTGAGCCTCACCCACTCCACAGGACCTGGAACCGTCGAATGTGTTACAGCAACATATGGCACTCCCCACATGTGTGGATGCACAACACACCATGGGAAGTATAGTCCAGTAAGCCTATAAAGTCTGATCTGCAAGGCCATGGAGTGCATCATGGCAGAAGTCATAAACAGAGCTATTGGAAACTGACAAACACACAACCCTACCAACTGTGGTATGTTCATCTGCAGATCATGGTTCCCAAGCATGCTACACCATCTGCAAGGCAGCCACCCAGGATATACATTACGGAACAGAGCTACACATGTCCCACATAGACTTTGAACAGCTCTTCATCAACATCACAGACACATGTCGTATCCACAAAACCAATAATATGTGCATAGATATGTGTTGACATATGAAGGGATGGCAATGTGTCTACATATAGATCACACAAGGTGAGACTCACGGGGTCCTGTACAAACTGTTGATACCTGCCGACCTACATGGATCATTCCTGGGATTGCATAAAAATGTGTACACACATTACCATGTCCAGTCTGATGATGTCATCATCCTACAAATATACCAGGAGAACAGAAACCACCCAATAAAGCATATAGCGTGCCATGTTAATGCGTATCTCTCTAGTATCATAACATAGTTAGGTAGGGGTTTGAGTATTGCAAACGCCAAGTGTGTGTGTGTGTGTGTGTGTGTGTGTGGGATGTGTGTGATTTCCTTTGAGAGGAGTAGCCTTTTTGGAGACTGGGAAAACACATTAAAAGAGGTACATCCCACTTTGGAAAGTCTGATGATGTCAGCATTCTACAAATATTCAAGGAGAACAGAAATCACTGAGTAATGCATATATTGCACCATGTTAATGCGTATCTCTCTAGTATCATAACATAGTTAGGTAGGGGTTTGAGTCCTGCAAACACCAAGTGTGTGTGTGGGGGGGTGTGATTTCCTTTGAGAGGAGTAGCCTTTCTGGAGACTGAGAAAACACATTAAAAGAGGTACATCCTTCTTTGGAAAGTTTGATGATGTCAGCATGCTACAAATATTCAAGGAGGACTGCAACCACCCAGTTATGCATATAGCGCACTGTGTTAATGCATATCTCTCTAGCATCATAACATAGTTAGGTAGGGGTTTGAGTGCTGCAAACGCCAAATGTGTGTGATTTCCTTTGAGAGGAGTAGCCTTTTTGGAGACTGGGAAAACACATTAAGAGAGGTACATCCCTCTTTGGAAAGTTCGATGATGTCGGCATCCTACAAATGTAAAAGGAGAACAGAAACCACCCACTATTGCATATAGTGCGCCATGTTAATGTGTATCTCTCAAGTATCATAACATAATTAGGTAGGGGTTTGAGTCCTGCAAACGCTGTGTGTGTGTGTGTGTGTGTGTGTGTGTGTGTGTGTGTGTGTGTGTGTGTGTGTGTGTGTGTGTGTGTGTGTGTGTGTGTGTGTGTGTGTGTGTGTGTGTGTGTGCGCCACAAGTGGTCAATGTAGTGTGTGTTTTGCTTTTACTACGGTATGACATATGTTTCAAACAGTATATGCATTGCACACATCGGGTATCTGCGTGTCAAATAAATTTGTGTACATGTGACCTCAATCAGTACATAGGTGTGAAGCCTGAATACTACATGAATACATTTGTAACCTTCGACAGATTGTGCCGCTGCTTCTCAGATCATATGTCACATATGTATGTATGCATCAAGCCCGGCCAATGTAGTGATCCGTGGCCAAGGACATCCCTGCCACACACACCCATGACACGTACTATAGAGTACTGTGAGTGAGGGTAATTGACAGGGTATATGTCAGACATGTTCATACACAACAACGACTGGCAATAATGGACAGTCATTATAGGTGTGCACCAGCCCTGTGGATATGCATGCAGGCTCGTAATGTGTTATGTGAAACACCGAGGGACCCCACAATACCTATGGATATGTGGATACCAAGGGACAGATGACATACCATGTGTCTGTCTGTACACATTGGTACCCAACATACATGTTCAGGGCTACCACCTATGTGGTACTATCGGGATAGCATGTATAGTAAATGTAGATGACTATGCCATAGATGGTGTACTGCTATACAGCATCTATTGGACAACAGGTATCTGTCTGTATGATACCCTTGTGTAGGATATGCGTCCCATCCAGGGAATGCAGTGTAGGCCAATGCATGCATTTCCAGATGTGGATGGACATATCCCTAGTGTGTTTGCATGTACCTAAGAGGGCTATATGTCACACAGGTGTGGTCCCAGGAACGTGTGGTGGTCAATACCACTGGTTACTGTTATAATATAGTACTGGAAGGATCCAACTGTTACTGAGTTCCCTATAACTGTGAGTCATTTGTCAGGACATCATCTAATGATTGGTTATAGTCATGCGGTTGAGGTGGTGTATACTACCAGACTGCAGATCAATGACAGATATCAATGGTATCACCCACAGCATAGTGCCAACCCATGTCATACACACACGTGTACCCATGTTAGTACATATCTGTAGTAGAATGCATACTGGCCATCGAAAGATACCATGAGATGTTAACAATGTGTAGAACAGGGTATGTCGCGCATCCCATCGTGTCCTAGCCTGCACGCATTACATGCAGACAGTGCACACACACCATGTTCACAGATGTACACCCGCTAATTTGTAATGCACACATCACACACGTACTGTCCACTCACTAACACATGCTGGCAACACTGTACACTTCAGCCAAGTGGCACATGGGTGGACAATACATACTCAGACCTAACACTGGTGTAAACAATGCTACAATGACTATCAGAGCTGTGATGCATAATGCCTGCTCAGATATACCTACAAGGATATCAGTACACTTTCCTGTTGGCAACTTGCTACTATTGCTACACTGCTATAATGTCACCCTGTGCATCAGAACCATGCCTTCTATTCCCATCAATGTGACAGATGACAGGAGGTTGCACATGTGTCATCATATGCACAGGGTGTGTTGTAGGTTTGCCAGAGCCCGACATTAACCCATCCAATCGGCATGTGTGTGTGTGTGTGTGTGTGTGTGTGTGTGTGTGTGTGTGTGTGTGTGTGTGTATGAGGGACAACAGTACTGCATGGGCCAATGTTGATGTAATGAGTGTGTGTATGTGTGAGCCCTAGTTGTATGGTAAATGTGTGTGTCTGCATGCACACAACTCCACCACATGGCTGCCATATACGGGCAGTTGTGGGACAGCCACAGACTGTACCTGCTAGGCCATGCAGATCACTGTCTCCGGCCATGGACACAGTACCTGCACCTAGCAGGGGTGCTACGGGCAGTAGCTGGTACCAACCCTGACTGGGTGCTATCATCAGAGGCAGAGGTATGATGACTGGACCCATGTCCCTGCTGGGACTCGCCAGCACCATGTGCACATGGTCTAGTAGGACGGTCAATGGGCAGGCCAGCCCCAGCATTGCTGGGGCTGGTACTGCCACTACGGGAGAGGCTGTGATCTGTGGTCTGTCCGCGTTGACTGCCAGCTGATGCTGTTGCTGGCATGCATCAGCGTCAGCTTCTCATCTGTCCCGCATGGTCCTGGCTCATGGCTAACACATTGTGGATGACATCTAATGTCTCCCTCCAATGGCTATCAATGACCTCGGTGTAATTCCAGATGGCACCGGCAAGGTCACGGATGCTGTCATTGATAGCAGTGTAATGGGCCCCCTGCGCCCTTAGTCCCTGTCGGGTGTACCGTTCCATACATGCCTGTGCCTGCATTACAGCCTGGAACATACTGGAGGTTGTAATACCTCTGGGGGCATGTCTGCCAGGGGCAATACGACCAGTGGTGCTCCCCTGAGAACCCCTGGACCATCCGCTTATGAGGTACCATTCCGGTAATCCGGCTATGGCTGCTGTGAGGGGATGCACGTGCCATAGGTACCACACTTTCCTGGTCAATGCCAACTGTATGCTGTCCCTCAGCTTCGGCCATTGGTGACGAGGGATGTATTGGCAGTATGAATGTGTGCAAAGATGGTGTTGGCCGCTGTGTACTGTCGATTGGTGGACCAACGACAGACCCTGCCAGACCTTCCTGTGCCACAATACATGTCTCATCATCTCCACTATTAGTGGCGGTGACATCAGGTTCCCTGCTGCATTCAGCCACCCCTAACTCAGCACCTGTGCAAGGAAGACAGGAAACACACTTTACAATCTGTACCTGATGTTAGCACACATGCACACATGCACACATGAACACATGCACACATGCACACATGCACACATGAACACATGCACACATGCACAAATACAGCTCACCACAGCACATACACACAAACACACCAGCAATCCAACACATACACAATAGTGGGTGATGGTGGGTGACAGTATCATTAAGCAGCAACAGTCACCAATATCACGTGTCAGCATGCAGACTATGTGTTGCTCAACACGCATGCAGAGCAAGGGTATGAACCAGCCCTATCTTAGTGACATTTATACATGGCTTCTTTTGATGCATGTGTGTAGTTATTCGAGATGCTACACCTGGAACAGTCCAGTCAGGTGTGTAGGACTATAGTCCCACTTGTGCATTGTGGTGCCTCCTGTGTGGAGTGTGATAAATGTTGCTGTGTGCCATTCAGGGGCCACAATGTCTGATACAAGGCTATTACTGAATATGGTGGCCTAGTGGGGAGACATGACATTCAGAGTTTTTGTGGACATCACAGCCTTGGACTTTGGAAGGTGACATGGGGCCAGTGTCCCAGGACATATAGAGTGCAGGTTAGTACTATGTAGGTGTGACCGCAGGGACACCGCAATGTTTCTGCATGGATTGTGGCCCTGTAGTGAGTGAGAGGGTGTAATGTTAGCATTGAATCTATCCACCAGCATGTTACCAACATCACCTGGGTCTGTAATGTTCCTGAGTGACTGTTGTATGTGAGAGCAGATGTGGGTATTGCCATTGACTGCTGACATACCACAATAATGCCTTGTGGTACATCCTAGAATGTGTTGCAGTAATGTTTACGTAGCTAGTCATGGAGTATGTGATGAGGGATCCCGTGGCCCTACCGAGGCTGACCAGTGGGCTACCCCACCCAAGGGATTGTACACCACTGTGCAACAGCCTCCACCTGTTGTTGTACATTATGTCCATGGAACTTGACCACCAGAGTGGCATCTGTTATCTGGTGTGTACCATCATGGCTCTGTGTGGCATAGCATGATCCATGCAGTCATGTACGTGCTACTGAAGTGCACTGGGGTATGTTGCAGCATTTGTATGTGCATTGTCCATCTGCACGGGTGTCATGACATTAACAACCGCTGTCATAAGACGTCTGTAGTAGGTGTTGTAGTACTCATGCACTCTGTATGCCATGAAGGGTGTGGTGCCGGGATGTGGCTAACAAGGTTGATTAGCATATGTTCGGAATCCACCAATGAGGGGATGACCACAGGTGTGGAACACCAGTCACATGTTGGTAGTGTTCATGTCAAGGTTCATGTTGGTCTTGGAGGTGGTGTGTATGGGTTTATCCAGCCGAGTGGAGGTTATGACTCATGGATGTGTCGGTACATGAGTGGCAATTCCAGTTAAGTGTGGGTTAGTGTCAGTCACACATCAGTAGTAGCTGTCTGAGCCCTACTGTCCAGTACACCAACAAATGAGGTCTGGTAACCGTGGGGTATGTAGTGGAATCTGTAGCTTGTTACAATATGTATAGTGGTTCCGGACACAGTTAGTTGAACGTGGAGCACCTCTGATGCATTGTGCTAAGTAACTAGCCAGGATGTGTGTACAACATAGTGGGATGTGGGAACACCTCAGCTGTGGGTGTGCCAGTCCAGGTATGTGCCTGAAAGGTATGGTTTGTCTATAATCTGTCATTGCAGGTGTGCTCTGCAGAGCCTAGAGGCAGGTCCCAGTCACTGCAGAGATATTGGAGTGGTGCATTCTAAGGTGTGCCTTGCCTGGGTGCATCACAGAGGAAGATGCAAGCATTGTCTCACATGACCCCATGTCTTGCTTGCCAGTTCCCGTTCTGCCGGTGACTGTCATTGGAAACTGTCCAAGACAGGCAGTATAGAAGCAGCAAGAGCGATACATGTGAGCTGTACTACCAGGGCTGACAGGTGCAGGTCATCTGTGTCAAAGCATTGTGTTTGACCAGGTCAGTCAAAGCGGACAGATACCAGATGCCTGTGGAATGACAGCAGAAGCATAGGCAACTGTTGCAGTGACACAGTCAGTTGTTGTACAGTGGTATCGGGTCTGGATGAATGCATAATGCTCCCCAGGGCTTGGCCCACACCTTCAGGGCTACCAGACTGGTGAGTTATTGCATGGCCTTGCACACGTAGTCTGTGAAGTGGCATCTCAGGGCAGTCACACTAGCATGGAGAATGACAAGTCACAGCGTACCTGGTGAGGTGTGGCATGGGTGCATAGGTTATGTTGCAGAACCAGTTACCGGGCAGCAAGATGTAAGTGACTATCGCCTTGTGTAGCCTGCTGTGTGGAACTGCAGTGTGACTGCCTACAGAGTCACCTATGACTGGTGTGTTGTGTATGTTATAACACACTATTGGCTGTATGTGATGGGCACACATGTGTCTGTGGGCTATAAGTTGGTGATGTTGTGTCCTGTATGGGGCTGCCTCTGGTGCCTACACAGAGTATGGAGAGGTACTGCACACGTTGTCCTTGTATGTGTGGCCTGTGGTGGAGATCATGTGAGACTATGTGATGAGAGGGGTGTGTTGCAAATGTTACACATCCCCATATGACTGTCAGGTGCAGTCAGGGTTGGTGACAGCATTACTCCCAGCAGGGTTGCATAAGTGCATCCCCCACAGGCTGTAGTGTCGTATGTTGGGAGGTGAGCATTGAATGTGTACATGAGACAATTGCTCTATTGCCACATGTACGACATATCCATCTTATAGACAGGCAATAGCAGTGGTACATGACAGTTGGACATGCCTGTATATACAACCATGTCTCACAGGATATGTGAGTTACGTGTGTACAATAGCTGTTGTACCATAAGCAAGTTGGAAATCTTAGGACAGCCAGTGTACCTGTGGAAAATGGTGTGGAATGGGTGCTATATTAATCAGTAGCGCATGACATGCTCACAAGTTCTGAACAAGTGCCTAGCATGACCATAAAATGCAGATAGGGTGTTGGATAATATCAACCTACAAGTTGTGACGACAGTCATAATGTGTGGCACCGCACTATAACCCTGCTGAGTATGGTGTGCATGTTCATGAACCATTATCACTGTAGATGTTAGCAGTATAGATGTATAAGACAGTACGGATGTTTGATTACAAATACCTTTGTATGTCACAGGAGTGTTCTACCAGTGGCCTGTTGACAGACTCACAACTACAAATGGTGCCAGAGTGACATGTGCATATCACACCTGTGCCAGCTACAGTAGAACAGGGTTAATGTGTTGTACTCCACCCTCATTGTAGCCCATACCACACAGACAAATGTTAGGCATCTGTGTATGTAAGGATCTGAATGGCCATGACCTATGAGGAATAGCTGTGTCAGTGTTGTGAACAACATATGGAATGGGCTGTGTGGGTGAGGTGTGTGACATATGTGCACATTCTGATGGATGATATCAGCATTGTCACCGCTAGGTGAACATCCCTGTACCTATTAACTACCACCTAGGCTGTGGTCATCATTATGGACACTGTGTAAGGGAAGGTGCTGTGCAGTACACCTCCCTGACTTGGTGACGTCACCAGGCCCCTTAGGTAGTCATACGAGGTACCCATGTCATGACAGGGTGCCATCCATGAGCACGGAGATCATTGGACAGGCATATACAGCACTGGGGTGACCAATATTGGATCACATATCACCTTTAAGGGGTAATGGCCATGCATGGATGGGCGATACCAGCCTTCACAATCCTCACCTCCACTATGCAGCATGCTATCTACCTTGCATAAAGACATCTGCTACGCCATGATGATGGACATACTACATGTCCATATCCTGATCTGTAAGATATACATCATGGACATCCACCATCCTAATACTAGAATCGCCACATGCTGGACAGATCCCTGTGCCATACATGTGACATACTCCCACCAAACCATGCAACCCTGTCCATCAAAGCTGCACATGTCATCCCAGTCATACATGGTGTGATGGCCGCTTGGTAGATGTAGTATCAACTGTCTGGATCAGTAATGTGGCACTGATGCACCTCGCGGTGACATAATAGCTGTCTGTTACAGCTAGGAAACCTTGCCCATACATGCTATATATATATATTTGTAATATGTATGTGTATATTAGCACTATTGAATGTGCTGCATTATCTGTTCATGATCACCTTGGCTGTATCTAAATTTGCTATGGCTCTGTGATAGTGCACATACTGTGTGCTGTAGTGATCCTGGGTTATAGTTGTGTAGTGACCAGTTATTTTGTTGCTGGGTATTACAAGGGACATTGAAAACAACGATAGTATAGCAGCTTTAAATGGTCGTGTGTACATCTCAGCAGCAGTCAGCAGTGGTTATTACTTTGGAGGATGAGTATGGCTCATATAACTATGTATTAAATGACAATACTATGCAGATGAGGTTAACATTACTGACACCCGTTTATCCACAGGTTGTGATACAGATCCCAAGAATGTATGTGTATACATTGCCAGGTGCAGGACTGGAATATTGTTGAAAGCATGGGGGGTTCCCATGGCCAGAAATGGTGATCTGTACAGCCTGGCAGGTACAGTCTGTGACTGTCCCACAACCTCCAGTATATGGCTGACACATGCTGAAACTGCGTACATGCAGACACACACATAAAAGAAACAGCTAGGGTTAACACATACACACACACATTGCATCAACATTGGGCCATGCAAAACCTGTTGTCCCTCACACACACACAGATACATACATGTTGATTGGATGGCTCAATGACAGGCTCTGGAAAATAAACTACATACCCTGTGCATATGATGACACTTGTGCCACCTCTTGTAATGTGTAACATTGATGCAGGTACAGACTAACATGGTGCTGATGCATAGGGTGGCTTCATAGCACTGTAATAATGTTAAAATGTTGTTAACACAAAGTGTGATTTCCTTCTAGGTGTATGTAAGCAGGCATGATGCACTAAAGCTATGATCATCAATGTAGTATAGTGTACAGCACTGTTAATTCTGAAGATGTATTATCCATCCATGTGCCATTTGACTGACATGTGTAGCATTGGCAGCATGTGTTGCAGAGTGTGCAGTACATGTGTGATGTGTGCAGTACAGATTTTCATGTATTTATACGTGAACATGGTGAGGGTGCACTGTCTGCATGTACATGTATAGTGGACACATTGGAATGGTGACATGCCCTGTATTACACACTGTTAACACTTCATAGTTTCTATTGGTGGCCAGTATGCATTATACTGCACATATTGTTGTACTTGTCTACACATGTGTGATTGCTATGATTTTACACAGTGCTGTGGGTGATACTGTTACTATCTGTGATTGTTTTGGATTATGGTAGTAGACACGACCTCAACAGTCTGAATAACCAATTGTTATATGATATCTTCACAACTGACCCACATATGTAGGACACACAGTAGCATGTGGATCCTACATGTATTATACTATACCAGTACGCACTGGTATTGATCGCCACACATTGCTGGGACCATTACTGTTTGACATATAGCCATGTTAGTTACAAGCAAAGACAATAGGGGTATTCCTGTCCACATCTGGGAATTCATACTGTGGCCTACAATGCATTCTGCACATGACACAGTTATTCTACACAAGGGTATCATACAGACAGATACGTGTTATCCAACCCATGCTGTAAACCTATAAGGCTAAAAAGAGTTAGTTATCCACATTTACTACACACACTATACCAACAGTAACACATAGGTATTACACCCCAATATGTATAATGGGTAAGAATGTGTACATATAGACAAGTGCTATGTCATTTGTCATTTGATATTTGCATTTACAATGGTATTTTGAAGTACATCACTGTATCACATAAGCAATGAGAGTTCTGCATGCATATCCTCCAAGGTGGTTGTACAACTATGATGAATGTCCATTATTGACAGACTTTGCTGTGTTTGAACTGTCCTGCAGTAATACACATACATGAACAGTTACTCACACTATGTATATAAACTGTCATGTGTGTGTGTGTGTGTGTGTGTGTGTGTGTGTGTGTGTGTGTGTGTGTGTGTGAGACACAGATGACCTAGGCCATAGACAATTCTAGTACATGTAGTGGACAAGTGCTTTAATGCTCCACCAGATGTGTCCAGGCACCAGAACTGTGACTTCAGCGACACAAACACATGCTAGATTAAAGTTTCTGTTTGTGTGTGTGCCTCATTATGGCATTCCTGTTCATAGGTGTGTGCATTTCTGATGTGTGTCATCAGCCACAGTTGAACTGCACATCCAGCATCCCCCACTAGGTGACCATGAGGGTTGTCCCCTTTGCCAAATGTTTTGTACAGCTGCGTAAGATGCCACATATAGGAAGCATTGCAGCTTCCAGGGCATCCAGCACACACATTCAGTATTATGGGCTGGCCATCATACACAAACTGCCACTTCATGGAGGGGAAGCCCTTGTGGATGATGTAGGCCCTACCACACTCACTGGCTGGTACTTTGATGCATATGTGCGTGCAGTGTATTGCACACAGTACTCAGGGTATTCCACTATTGTGTGGAAAAGACACATATTGCTGCCCAATACCTCACGGGAATTGGGGATATATACATGATCACTGACATGTGCTGACATGGCATTCATGAACTGGTGCAGTACCCTGGATGCTAATGTTTGTGAAATCCACATCATATCACCAGTTGATCTCTGGAAGGTACCTGATGCTGGTATCCTTAGGGCAACACATACCTTGGTTTCCACTGGGACAGGTTTCCCTCTGTTGGTTCTGTGTGTGAGACATGGCCTGCACAGCTCCACAATCTTCTGCAGGAGGTCTCTGTCCACTCTATAGTGCTCTACTGTCTCCAGCTCATGTAGCCCCTGGTAGGTTACCTTGTGCTTGCACACTCTTCTCTGTCTACCCACTGTGTGTTGCTGAGCAGCATTCACGTTGGCACAACCCTCCACATGTTGCATATGTTGACATATAATAGCAATGGCAGCCCCTAACATTATGTTGTCTCAGTTAAGCTTTTACAGTTTTCACTTCTCTTAGTATACTACAGTGTTGCAGTGTGTCTGAGAAAACATGGTGAAATGCTTTTTGTAGAGTTGTACGTGCTGTGCTGTGCTGGCCTACTGTACTGGCTGTGTAATATACTCAGTCTGATTGTTTTCACCTATTAGCTGTGGTAGTTCTCCTTGGTTAACTTACTGCTATTTGTTTACCTTCCTTTTCACTGTCTGTGTCCACAGTGAGCGGTGCCGCGCATAGGAGCACAATGAAGTACACATCCGCTTCCATGTGTGCACACAGGCTTAGACATGCATACAAACACTTACACTGGCTTACACGACATTACATGGGCTTCAACAATCTTACACTAGCTTACTCATTCTTCAACGCTCACACACGGGCAGACACGCATGCACACATGCTTACTCAGGCTTACAGGCGTGCACAGGTGCAAACACACTTCCGCAGGTTTGCAAGAAACTTCAGTGATATCCATGGCGTACACCATCAGTTTCCTGACTTTACCTAGGATACATCATAGCACGCCTCTTCCACTGATAAGTCACTGACAGCAAACCTGTGACACACTGCTCCAATAAGATTACAGTGTTTTATACATACACATTCATGATGTCACCTATCTTCTATGCTGATAGTCCCCTTAACCTACCTTTACACTGTAGAGGCATGGCCCATATGGCATGACAAATTGTGCTTCACTATCCTCAGCCTCAATTGCATAGGATTGCCTACTAATGCTTGGTTACATCTCTGAGAGTGCGCTTCCACACATAGCAGCCACTACTCAGTAGCCATGTTGTCTTCAGCTTGCCATTCACCTGCATGGCGAATTAACTTTTAACTGACATTACAAATTGTATGTATATTTTACATATTTGTCTTGCTTTGTACGCGCAGCGCATATTCGCGCCACTGCGCTACGCTTAAACACCAGAGATCGGGGGAGGACAACTAGAGTTTTATTAATTTCCAATGGAAAAACATGCCACTGGCCTTATATTTGGCCATTGGCATGCTTCTTCAACTAAATCCATCCTTTATTTGCAGATGACATTGCTCCGTTTAGCTACTTGCAGAACGTTACTCGGTTAACATCCATGTACATGTCTGCACATAGCTCTACTCTTGCACGGACAGCTTACTGTTTCATGTATTGCAAATTTTACATCATTTGCATAGCTTTCACCTACAAATGGGGTAATTTGCATATCCTAACATTGTCCGTGCAACGTTCGTTTTAGGGGCTGTGTTACACACCCCTACAGGATATTGCTGAATAGCTCGGCAGACATCTTGGAGGATTATTATTTTGGACATGAATTAACTATGAATTAACTACAGGTATGCAGTAGTACAGTAAACAAATGTGAAGGTTTGTTACTGTAAAAATGTATGGACCTCTGTAATACTCGGGGACTACCCCACATCCTTCACAACATTTCATGCTAATGTGCATACTATTATTCTGTGAACTTTCAAAGTTTGTGGGAGCAGTATTTACATCTGTCCCTATTTGTCCACCCATCATTTTAGGCTTTGTCCAGATTTTGTTGCTGTAATAGATTGAGAGGTGGTGTCGGTATGTGATTGAGTTGAATATATACTGTTGATAATTCAGTGGGGAGTAGGGTTACCACCTGTCCCTCTTTGTGAGGGGAAGTCCCACTTTGGACAGTTTTATCCTGCGACAAAACCTAAGACATGGCAAATGTCTTGTGCTTTTAAGACAAAATATATTTCTTATTTTCTTTAATAGTTGCATAATACAGTTATTTTGTATCTGAAACACATAACTATTATATGAAATAGCATAAGCAATTCAAATGCTACAAAATAAGCTTTTATTTTGGCAAACAAGTGTAATTCTGTCCTTTGCACTGGCCGGGGGTATGTTTTATCCTGCAAATTCTCACATTTCTACAAAAGATGTCCCACCTTGGGCATCTGAACAGGTGGCAACCCTAGTGGGGAGACCTGCATGGTGGACAGGTGTTCCATCCTGCGTAGTATGTTTTGCATGTCTGTCTAGAAACTGAACAGTACCGTGACTACACATACATGTTTTGTCCAGATGTGTACAGTACTAGACACCGTGGCGTGTAAACAACTCTGATGTTTCAACAGGTTTCTTATCCCACGTGGGATGTACACACATTTTGCCAATACATGAACGTGCGGGCATTTGAATTTACGTAACTGTGATGGGATGTTTACAAACGTGGAATACATATTTGCAATCCTGACACTGCCTAGGGTGATACTTCCTACTCCATATGGGTAATACTCGCTATGTGTAGGTGTACAGCTGCGCAAGGTTGGTAGCTGGATTTGGTGGACATTCGGACATGGGTGCGGGTTATGTGCTATACAGGGGATGTTGTGTATTACATTTGCATGCATGGGTTCTGCATTTGGATGTCCCGGTTCCGCATATACCATCATATGTGTATGTGTCGGTTACGTTCCTGTTCATGTGTATAGCACATTTTAATATTCATATGTTTATGTGAGTTTGGTATACAATATGGACTGTCAGGTTTCTTAACGGTTGTTATATGGCCACAACTGCCCAGCTGTGTACTATCACTATCTCTGTGGGACTGTTGGTGACCCTGCCCATCAGGCTAGACGTGTGTATTGGCGGCGCGCTAACATGATGCGCTTCACTTCCACTGGGTATAACTACTTACAGTGCAGTACATTATGGACACATGATTTTAAATATCATTTGCTCCATGGACGGAAACTCATATTGTGTTGCATGCATTTCTGTTTGGTTCTCAATTTTGTGTGGCCGGGAACTGTCTTGCATGCTTTGCATATGTTTCATTATCCACGGACACTGATAGGTGCAATTACTATTGCAGGTAGACTATAATATTCAGCAGTTTAGGTTGCTCATCGACAGCTGACATTGGCACGCCTCCGGGCGCAGCTTAGTAATGCCCCATGCACTCGCGCACATTTCCTATGCACGTGGATGTGGTGGCAGCACACCTTCATTAATATGCATATGGCACTACTACACCATATATACGCAGCACGGCCAGCGCAGGCCTTACGCCGGTCTTGTGCTGAGCTTCATGAATCCCGGGGCATGTCTATTTATTTCTTTATCGGAATTAATTTAGTCAGCTCTTTCTAACTCGTTTGTTCCTGTGAGAAGATGTTTGGGCTTCTGAGTATTGTCTCTGTCCATTTTCCATTGTGGAGTCATTCCCTCTATATCTATCTATCTCTTCATATTCGACCCGCTTGCCTCTACGAAAAGTTTTCGGTTGTTATATTATGATGACATACTCTGTAGCCTGATCACAAAGGATCAGTAGGGTGTTAAGTGTGTAAAAGAGTATAACCGGGATTAGTGCTCAGGTTTGTCAGTGTTTTGTAAAGAGTAGCTGAGAAGGATTCCAGACTGATAATCATGACGTGTCCTTCAGCTATGTAATAAATAGTAATATACACGCATATATTTGCTGAGTCAGGGACAACTGTACCTTACTGACATTGCTGACATCCTGTCAGACAGGCCCATGTATACATACCCACCCCCCGCTGACGATAGTCCCTGACATCATACCGGGAGATATCATGTATAGAATGGATGAACATCTCCCCCCAAAGCCAAAAGCATGGCAGCAATTGGATTACATTGTTTCCCAATATGTGTCATGCATGCACTACAGAACAAACAGACCCTGCACCTGAACAGTCTGTTGAGCCTCACCCACTCCACAGGACCTGGAACCGTCGAATGTGTTACAGCAACATATGGCACTCCCCACATGTGTGGGTGCACAACACACCATGGGAAGTATAGTCCAGTAAGCCTATAAAGTCTGATCTGCAAGGCCATGGAGTGCATCATGGCAGAAGTCATAAACAGAGCTATTGGAAACTGACAAACACACAACCCTACCAAATGTGGTATGTTCATCTGCAGATCATGGTTCCCAAGCATGCTACACCGTCTGCAAGGCAGCCACCCAGGATATACATCACGGAACAGAGCTACACATGTCCCACATAGACTTTGAACAGCTCTTCATCAACATCACAGACACATGTCGTATCCACAAAACCAATAATATGTGCATAGATATGTGTTGACATATGAAGGGATGGCAATGTGTCTACAGATAGATCACACAAGGTGAGACTCACAGGGTCTTGTACAAACTGTTGATACCTGCCGACCTACATGGATCATTCCTGGGATTGCATAAAAATGTGTACACACATTACCATGTCCAGTCTGATGATGTCATCATCATACAAATATACCAGGAGAACAGAAACCACCAAATAAAGCATATAGCGTGCCGTGTTAATGCATATCTCTCTAGTATCATAACATAGTTAGGTAGGGGTTTGAGTATTGCAAACGCCAAGTGTGTGTGTGTGTGGGGGGGGGTATATGTGTGTGATTTCCTTTGAGAGGAGTAGCCTTTTTGGAGACTGGGAAAACACATTAAAAGAGGTACATCCCACTTTGGAAAGTCTGATGATGTCAGCATCCTACAAATATTCAAGGAGAACAGAAATCACTGAGTAATGCATATATCGCACCATGTTAATGCGTATCTCTCTAGTATCATAACATAGTTAGGTAGGGGTTTGAGTCCTGCAAACACCAAGTGTGTGTGGGGGGGGTGTGATTTCCTTTGAGAGGAGTAGCCTTTCTGGAGACTGAGAAAACACATTAAAAGAGGTACATCCTTCTTTGGAAAGTTTGATGATGTCAGCATGCTACAAATATTCAAGGAGGACTGCAACCACCCAGTAATGCATATAGCGCACTGTGTTAATGCGTATCTCTCTAGCATCATAACATAGTTAGGTAGGAGTTTGAGTGCTGCAAATGCCAAGTGTGTGTGATTTCCTTTGAGAGGAGTAGCCTTTTTGGAGACTGGGAAAACACATTAAGAGAGGTACATCCCTCTTTGGAAAGTTTGATGATGTCGGCATCCTACAAATGTAAAAGGAGAACAGAAACCACCCACTATTGCATATAGAGCGTCATGTTAATGTGTATCTCTCAAGTCTCATAAGATAATTAGGTAGGGGTTTGAGTCCTGCAAATGCTGTGTGTGTGTGTGTGTGTGTGTGTGTGTGTGTGTGTGTGTGTGTGTGTGTGTGTGTGTGTGTGTGTGTGGGTGTGTGTGCACCACAAGTGGTCAATGTAGTGTGTGTTTTGCTTTTACTATGGTATGACATATGTTTCAACCAGTATATGCATTGCACACATCGGGTATCTGCGTGTCAAATAAATTTGTGTACATATGACCTCAATCAGTACATAGGTGTGAAGCCTGAATACTACATGAATACATTTGTAACCTTCGACAGATTGTGCCGCTGATTCTCAGATTATATGTCACATATGTATGTATGCATCAAGCCCGGCCAATGTAGTGATCCATGGCCAAGGACATCCCTGCCACACACACCCATGACACGTACTATAGAGTACTGTGAGTGAGGGTAATTGCCAGGGTATATGTCAGACATGTTCATAGACAACAACGACTGGCAATAATGGACAGTCATTATAGGTGTGCACCAGCCCTGTGGATATGCATGCAGGCCCGTAATGTGTTATGTGAAACACCGAGGGACCCCACAATACCTATGGATATGTGGATACCAAGGGACAGATGACATACCATGTGTCTGTCTGTACACATTGGTACCCAACATACATGTTCAGGGCTACCACCTATGTGGTACTGTCGGGATAGCATGTATAGTAAATGTGGATGACTATGCCATAGATGGTGCACTGCTATACAGCATGTATTGGACAACAGGTATCTGTCTGTATGATACCCTTGTGTAGGATATGCATCCCATCCAGGGAATGCAATGTAGGCCAATGCATGCATTTCCAGATGTGGATGGACATATCCCTAGTGTGTTTGCATGTACCTAAGAGGGCTATATGTCACACAGGTGTGGTCCCAGGAACGTGTGGCGGTCAATACCACTGGTTATGTATAATATAGTACTGGAAGGATCCAACTGTTACTGAGTTCCCTATAACTGTGAGTCATTTGTCAGGACATCATCTAATGATTGGTAATAGTCATGCGGTTGAGGTGGTGTATACTACCAGACTGCAGATCAATGACAGATATCAACGGTATCACCCACAGCATAGTGCCAACCCATGTCATACACACACGTGTACCCATGTTAGTACATATCTGTAGTAGAATGCATACTGGCCATCGAAAGATACCATGAGATGTTAACAATGTGGAGAACAGGGTATCTCACTCATCCCACGTGTCCACTATGCACGTACATGCAGACAGTGCACACACACCATGTTCACAGATGTACACCTGCTAATTTGTAATGCACACATCACACACGTACTGTCCACTCACTAACACATGCTGGCAACACTGTACACTTCAGCCAAGTGGCACATGGGTGGACAATACATACTCAGACCTAACACTGGTGTAAACAATGCTACAATGACTATCAGAGCTGTGATGCATAATGCCTGCTCAGATATACCTACAAGGATATCAGTACACTTTCCTGTTGGCAACTTGCTACTATTGCTACACTGCTATAATGTCACCCTGTGCATCAGAACCATGTTAGCCTATTCCTGCATCAATGTGACAGATGACAGGAGGTGACACAGGTGTCATCATATGCACAGGGTGTGTTGTAGGTTTGCCAGAGCCCGACATTAACCCATCCAATCGGCATGTCTGTGTGTGTGTGTGTGTGTGTGTGTGTGTGTGTGTGTGTGTGTGTGTGTGTGTGTGTGTGTATGAGGAACAACAGTACTGCATGGGCCAATGTTGATGTAATGAGTATGTGTATGTGTGAGCCCTAGTTGTATGGTAAATGTGTGTGTGTGTGTGCATGCACACAACTCCACCACATGGCTGCCATATGTGGGCGGTTGTGGGACAGCCACAGACTGTACCTGCTAGGCCATACAGATCACTGTCTCCGGCCATGGACACAGTACCTGCACATAGCAGGGGTGCTACGGGCAGTATTGGGTACCAACCCTGACTGGGTGCTATCATCAGAGGCAGAGGTATGATGACTGGACCCATGTCCCTGCTGGGACTGGCCAGCACCATGTGCACATGGTCTAGTAGGACGGTCAATGGGCAGGCCAGCCCCAGCATTGCTGGGGCTGGTACTGCCACTACGGGAGAGGCTATGATCGGTGGTCCATCCGTGACGACTGCCAGCTGATGCTGTTGCTGGCATGCGTCAGCATCAGCTTCTCATCTGTCCCGCATGGTCCTGGCTCATGGCTAACACATTGTGGATGACATCTAATGTCTCCCTCCAATGGCTATCAATGACCTCGGTGTAATTCCAGATGGCACCGGCAAGGTCACGGATGCTGTCATTGATAGCAGTGTAATGGGCCCCCTGCGCCCTTAGTCCCTGTCGGGTGTACCGTTCCATACATGCCTGTGCCTGCATTACAGCCTGGAACATACTGGAGGTTGTAATACCTCTGGGGGCATGTCTGCCAGGGGCAATACGACCAGTGGTGCTCCCCTGAGAACCCCTGGACATCCGCTTATGTGGTACCATTCCGGTAATCCGGCTATGGCTGCTGTGAGGGGATGCACGTGCCATAGGTACCACACTTTCCTGGTCAATGCCAACTGTATGCTATCCCTCAGCTTCGGCCATTGGTGATGAGGGATGTATTGGCAGTATGAATGTGTGCATAGATGGCGTTGGCCGCTGTGTACTGTCGATTGGTGGACCAACGACAGACCCTGTCAGACCTTCCTGTGCCACAATACATGTCTCATCATCTCCACTATTAGTGGCGGTGACATCAGGTTCCCTGCTGCATTCAGCCACCCCTAACTCAGCACCTGTGGAAGGAAGACAGGAAACACACTTTACAATCTGTACATGATGTTAGTACACATGCACACATGCACACATGCACACATGAACACATGCACACATGCACACATGCATACATGCACAGAAATACACAGCTCACCACATCCCATACACACAAACACACCAGCAATCCAACACATAATCAATAGTGGGTGATGGTGGGTGACAGTATCACAAGGCAAACAGTCACCACACACGTGTCAGCATGCAGACCATGTGTTGCTCAACACCATGCAGTGCAAGTGTAGACAGCCCTATCTAATGACATTATACATGGCTTTGATGCATGTGTGTAGTTGTTCAGAGATTGTCTACACCCTGGAACACAATGTGTACATGGACACAACATTGCTGTGCAAGTATTATCTGCTCTGCAATGTCATGTGCACCATCACTCAATGGTATACATACCATGGCAGTGTGTGTTATCTGTGTGACACATAGATTGCCATGTCTGATGACAGTGACTGTGTCCATAGCAGATACTAGTGGGCACAGGTGTAGCAAATGCGTGCAATGTACATACATGGGATGAGTGGTGCATGTAGACGTGAAAGAATCCCAATGCATGACATGGACATTGTACAGTGGTTATGGTGAGTGTGGGACATATTGCAGATATGTCAGTGTCAGCCATGACATGGCATGCTACATGACTGCAACATTAAACACCAAACATACCCAATGTGTGTCATGTGACCTATACACCCAATAGCATTCCAGAACATATATGTGACTCTTTGTACAGATGGCGACTGTTGTGCAAAATGTGTATACTAGCATATGTAAGCACACACACAACATGCTATGCATGGTGTGTATAGGTGCACATGTTTGCACACACAGAACAATGAGGTGCACAGCAAAGACTGCTATGTGTAGTACTGTGGTCACTGTAACCGGATGGGGTGTAGTACCATGTGCCATCATCATCATCATCATGCATCTTGTGGTCACTCATGGCTACTACTGTATGACAGATGACTGCCTAGCATGCTGTACCTGAACTGCAGTGCCATGGATACGTTCACTATTACACAGCTACTTTGTACATGGGTGTATGAGGTGCCCAGTAGGGAGCATTACCTAACATGACTGTGTTATGTGTTGAAGAGTGTTGCACAGCCCCATGATAGGCCTCTACCCCTGAGGTACATCATGTGTGTGTGGATGACATGTGGGATACTGAAGTGTGACCTTACAGCAGGTGTGTGGTTACGCCATATGTAGCATGACTTTGTATACAGCATGTGATAAATGTGTTATGTTGTATACAGGTGTTGCAACTATGCCTATCCGATGTGCAGTACGGGGTTGCCACAACTGTGTGTCATGCTCTGTGTATTGCATGTCATTGAGGCAGCTATTGACATTACTGAGCTGTGCAACATCTCACAGCAAACATGCACGGCATGCATTATGCGTAGGTGTGTTACATGTACATGGCCTACACCTCACCTATGACATGCATATGTCATTACCAACATTGCAGGTATAACACACTCACCAGCATGGATAGGCTGCCCTGCTGTCACACCAGAGGGACCTACGAGAATATGAGAGGGTTCGTCAGTGGCCACAACTGTGGCATTGCTACAGTGGGTATGTTAAACTGCAGTACAACCACAGTCAACCATCACAGGTGTAGGGATATTATTCACACTATCCGTATTGCACAACACTAGGCAGTGGAACTGCTAAACACACAGTACACATCTCACGTAGACATAATCTAACAATACAGTTAACTGGAGTCTACAGATAAGGCATGTTACCTGCTTGCTCCAGGTGGATGTGCTGGGTGGCTCCGGCTTCCATTACAACACATGTCAGAGGTTGATGTAGCTGTTGTCCAGGAGCCACCATGCTTAGGAGCAGCTCCTCCACTCTGGTGAGGGGGGGATGAATGGCCACCCCACCACCTGTGGCAAGCTGCTGTCTTTGGATATCAGACGCACACCGCCGGACTTGTCTAATTAAATCACTGCAGTGATGGCGTACCTGCTCATATGTCAGGTTATGCATGCCTATGTCATTTACCCGACGAACAAGTTCCTGCCACAGTGCAGTCCACTCCTGCTGGTGTTGGCTGCTTCTGGAGAACAGCATTGTGTACCGCTGCAATAGGCTGTTGAGTATCACCTCTTCCTCATCCGCTGTGTACTCTGGGTTGCGCTGCTGGGCCATCTGGCTGAAAAAGATATGAACAATATGTGTGAGAGTGTCCTGTGGCACACTTTACACCATTACCCACAAATATCACTTTTCTGACATATATACCATCCTATTGTCTGTCAGAGGTTACACATGTTCAATACCACTTATTGGTTCTCAGGCCACAACTAAGTAACACTGCCTGGCAGCCTCTATATATCACACCACTATACAACAGTACCCGACATACTGTTTGTAACACATTGCACAACCTCAAGACAGGGGTGTATATCACACCAGTGCACGAAGAGAGATGTCTTCCATTGCAATGGATGTAAAGTACAGGTACAGTAGTACCAATCAACTACCCTAGTCATTGATGCCATAGCCCTGCCTAACAGATGTGCCCAGTTGTTACTATAGGTGGCATACTGCTGTAACAGACTATCTGGATTCACACATTTACCCTGTAACACACATATGATTGCAGCCATTGTACAGGCATAATCACTCACACATCAGGCAAACATACAACGCACCACTGTATGCCAATACAGATGAGCATTACCTGTGTACCATACGGTACTGTGTGCCACTACTTACACACCCTTATGCCTGCATTCTGTCCTCTGTGCAGACTACAGGAAACACACATGCCAGTGTTTCCAAGCAATGTGAACACACACCATACTGTGCTGTTTAGGCCTACAGCTTCAGGTAGTACTACAGTTCATACTGATGATGGATTCACCAGCAGTACCACTCACTAAGCATACATGTATTGCTTTAGCCTACAATGAGACACCACATTCACCAATGGAGAACTACGTCACATCATATGCCGTATTACTATGTCTGCCTAACAGTACATTACACATCAGTTGCTGTCCTCACAGCTAGGATAGGCACTACCATATCAGATACAACATCACACTAAGCTATCACACCTTTACAGACCTTGCACACATTCAGCGTTAGACTTATTCAACCTCACATAGCAGCTATTGCATTAAGTACATGTGTGAGTGCACAGTGTCATAGGTAGGTAATATGCTATTGGCCCTAGGGCCTACAGCAGCCTAGCCATATGCTATCCTGGCCTTTGACACACATGTACTTTGATTTCACTTGACCCTGCCAACCTGAACCACAGAGGTGTTTCCTGGGGTGTATTACCAATCTCCCACACAATCATCAGGGGTATTTATAACAACTGCTAAGGAGGAGCCTTGTTTGCTATTGCTATGTGGTCTATTCCAGTGTATGGCATATCTCTGAGATGGGAACCTATCCCTCCAGCATGTGCTGTTTAGTGAGCTGACAAGGCTTAGGGCCCTAGGGCATGTATCCTGGAGGGATTGTGATATGTTGCCATGGTGGTTGTCACCCAGCTATGGGTGTGACATACCTCTGTATGTCCGGCAGAGGTCACCTCTGTGTGGCCAGTTGTGGTTTTGTGAGTCAGTCTGCATAGGGCATCTGTTTGTGGCCAGTATTACCCTTTGGGAGGTCTGTCTGTGGCATGTTCACCTGGTGTAGTTGTTATGTGAAGTACATACCACACAGGGCATTGTGATGAGCAGAGGGGAACTCTACCCTATACTTCCATAGATGACACACCTGTTGTCATGACACATACCACACAGACAGATTACAGGTGTAGTGTGGTACTGTCTTCATCAAAGTGGAGGCTACTGTCCACCTATGTCCCATGTTCCCTTATCACACCTTCACTGTTAGGTAGATCTCTACCTATGTGGTAGTTAATGGGTACACTGTTTTGGAAAGGTGGAATGGCACTGCAGTATTAACACTTGTCTATGGTCACCACACACCTGTTGAGGTACATATGACCCCGTGTCTCTCTGTCTCTCTCTCACACTATATATATATATATATATATATATATATATATATATATATATATATATATATATATATATATATATATATATATATATGTATATATATATGCATATCTATACACATACATGTACACATCCATTGCTGTACACATGGATGTACATATAGGCACATGTACAGTCCACCTTTCATTATGGGGATATCCCTTATGCGACAGTTGTGGGATGTACAGGTATGTGATTAAATTGCACAGTGTTGTGCAGAATGCATGTGGGTGTCCTCAGCCCTTGTAGCATTAGCAGGCCTCACTGGCTGTAACACAGCAGATCTGACAAATCTGCCCCACAGCATTTAACCACCACATGACATATATCAACACTATCATAGCTGGCCTTAGGCATAGGCCAACTGGGCGGCCGCCTAGGGCGTCGCTCTAGCAGGGGTGCTTTTCCACTATTTATGTGGTATAGTAAGACAAGGATGGGGGCACCAGGAAGTGTGGTAGGGGGCGCTATGGAGCCCTTTTGCCTAGGGCACCAGTTGACCTAAGGCCGCTCCTGTGCACTGCATGCTGTTTTCTAGGCCACACACTATGACCTACATGGATATATGCACATATAAACCTTCACTGACAGATATCTGTCCACCCTTCACTAACAGTTGCAGTATGTCCCTTGCCCTATGCACATGTGCAGATACAGATAGATACATACTGCTGCCACATATAGATGATTTGCCGTGTGTAGAGTACTCTTCAGGAACATCTACAACATGCCAACACATACATGTGAGTTACATACCTTACCTTTGTATTTCCCTGCTCCATGTGTTACGGTTTTGTAGTTTTTTTTTATTGGTGGTTTGTTTTGGGTTTTTGCCCTCTATTTAACTTTCTGTCTCAGTTTCTCACTCTGTTCTGTCTCTGTCTCAGTCTGTGTCTGTGTCCGTGTCTCTCTCTCACTCTCTATCTCACAGCACCTGCAATGATATAATTGCTTGTGTGGACTGCTGGTACAGCCTGCTTTTCTAGGTATCTGTACTTGTGCATGTGACAGCCTCTGCACCAATTGCTGCCCACCATTCAGTAATTGCATGCAGCCTGCTGTTTGGTGATTGCATTACTCACTGTGATTGCAGCCCACTGCTATAAAATGCTAGATTAGGTAGGCGTAGCCCTTTCAGATTTCCAAGGTGGGGGCCATGCTTGTTTGCTCTGGACACCGTTGTGTCAGTCTGAAGGTTGGTATATTTCTCTTATCTGATGCTAGGGTTGTAGCCAGTTATATGCATGTTGTACTCAAACCTGAATGTTGCTGCTTCCAGTACACACATCTCAGTGTAGACATGTATGCACCCCTCCAAATGCTAACACAGGATACAAAGGAGTATGTACTTTTTTCTCACTTACACAATTAACTGCCATACAAATGTGGTTATTGCACTGTATTCCTGTGGCCAGTATTTATCCTGGTCTGATACCGTGTGATGTTTGTAAGGTGCTACTGTAACATTATTCCCTGCTAGGATGGCTGGTTCTCCTTTCACAGTCATGTCATGCAATTCCACAAACACTGCTGCTAAAGACCCACAGAAAAGGATTTGTGTTATACCATTCCTAATTTCCATTTACATTCCCTCATTGTAATGCCTGATATATCTATTTCAGAACCAATTTATTTGTATATCTGCTGTGGCTTAGTGGTAATTCATGCAGTCTATTGTGTCAATGGTCTTGGGTTCGAGACTGGCAGAGGTTTTTTTTCTTTTGCTGCTCAGCAGAACAAGAGCCCTGCCATAGAGTGACTAAGGCACTTTTAAACAGTTGTAAGCGGGTTTGTGTGGGTTTGCATAATGCTTAGTGATGCTTAGCTAAGCACACACATGCGCACACTCGCTTAAACCCACTTATT
Organism: Protopterus annectens; assembly: GCF_019279795.1. Taxonomy (NCBI): domain Eukaryota; kingdom Metazoa; phylum Chordata; order Ceratodontiformes; family Protopteridae; genus Protopterus; species Protopterus annectens. The sequence continues at coordinate 357,989,493 of NC_056733.1, read as the reverse complement.
ACTGCTTAAAAGTGCTTACTCCTGCTAACCCCCTCGCTAATTTCTTTTAAAGAAAAGAAAAGAAAATGGGGAGATATGAAAGCGGTGAAAAACGGGGCACAAAGAGGGACAGACAGTAGGTAAACAAGCTCGGGATGTGCAGGACAGGTGTAGGGAAGGTCCATAGCTGCCCATTTCTTTAACAGCAACAGCTGTGCATATGCAATGAATTTGGAGTGAAATTTGAAACCTTCCACCCCTGGGAGAGGTGTGAGGACAACAAAGTATGTTGTACTGCCAATTCTAATTATCAGCTTACATGTCCAATGGACATGTGTGTGAAATGGGCAGCTATGTATGGGGCGTAATTTTTTTGTGGGTACAGACTGCCCTGTTTTTTTTTTTCTTTTTTTTCAGGTGAGAGTGGGAAGTGAGCTAGATGAAGTAGGTATGTCCAGGGAGGTAGGTTGGGAAGGTAAACAGACAAGACAGACAAGACGCATACAGGGGCGGTGTATGACACATGGGGTGGGTGAACACAATTGATGGGGTCGGATGTTTGGAAATTGCAAGCCCATGAGCCCACAGATGGTAACAGTGGAACTGAGATCCCCACCCATTGGCAGTCACCACTGAACCTTCACAGCCCCGAGGGTGGCTGTGCTGGGGGCTGCATAGGATAGACAGGCTCACTCATGAGATGCGCCACTCTTGCCTCGAGCTAGTGTAGGAAATCAGCATCTGAACACTGGATCTCCCTACACACCACAACCCGGACCCTTCGAAGGGTGACAGGTGGCCCTTCTCCACCCACGCTTGCATGGGGGGGACGAGCCCCATCCCCTGCAGTGCTTCCATCCGAAGGTGGCACAGGACCAATGGAGGAGGGGAGCCCGGGCTGGGCACCGGACCTGCTGGTGCCAGGTGCACTCATCAGCTGAGGAGGGACAGGTGGGTCTGCTGGGACCGGCCTTCCCATACATTCTGTGATTAGGTGTGTTTAATTACAACATAAGCAAAACAGCATTCCAGATTAGTTGTAACAGCATGCAGTAATATTCCCATTAACCCAACACACCAAGGTTACAACAGTTGAACAGCAAGCATAACACATGCATATATTGAACCACAGTGGATATTCCAACAGCATGCAGGGATGTTTGGTAGCAACAGGTCACCATGATTGTGGTGTTTAAACAGGGCACATGCATCAATGTGAATGCAAATATTTATAGAACAATAGGACATATGTCCCAACAAATATTTAAGATTACACATACCCATTGAGGTGTGGAATTGCATGGTTTATGCACATGCAGTATGGTGTAGAAAAAACCTTGGTTAACATCTTATAATTACCTTTTCGTCTACACTACATTCCTAGTGACTGCAAGTGTATATCCCCTACATGAATTATTACACTTGCCACCATACATTAGGTTTTGTAATGGGTTTGGCTAGTTCAATATATGCCAGACCTATATCTGACATACTAACTGTCCAGGATGCAGATGTTACTGCTACGTATTTCTTGATTGCATTTATATTTCTTTATCTACATATCTGGGATGTTTTCACATGACATTTTCACTTCGATTTGTACAGAACCCTGCATTTCTTGGCACACACTCACATTTCTGGGGAAAAATAACATGCTACACATCTGCCAGATTTACTTATTCATGCCAGCCAGTAACTGACTGTTATGGACTGTATATATGTTTCACAGTTACTAGCACTTCCTTCACCCACTTTATATGGGACTGCACAACTCTGGCTTGACAGCACCTTTTCAAACAGTACTGTTTGTATAATGCAAGGGTACAACATTTCAAACTCTGTGACACAGACACACTCTGGGTTTTAGACCTTTATTAATGACATTACACACTTTTCCACAGGCTCACTCCTTTATTTGTTTTAACGGTGTATATGGCAGACATGTTCAAGACATATTATACCTTTATTAATGTGTTAGAACACTCTTTTTTCAGGCTCACTCACTTATTTTATATGACAGTGCCTGCAGAGATATTATTCCAGACATATGTTACCTTTCATAATGGGTTACTACACTCTTTTTCTGCCTCTCTGATGTTTTTATCTGACAGTACATGCAGAGGACTTATTCAGGCAATTTTATGGCTGTATTATTGGACTACAACACTTTCTTTCATGCTCTCTCCCATATTTTGTATAACAATACATGCAGAATAATCAGTAACCTGCCTGGTGGTGCAGCCTTAGCAGCCTATCAGCATAGGCTTGCTGATTCTCAGCATGGTCACCTGCAGCTGTAAAGTAAATGAAGGGATATTGAGACATACCTATCCATTATACATACTCCATTATCAATTCTTACATACTGCATTCCATGGCTACATACTCAGTTGTGGGGCATCCCGCATCCCATGGGCCTCCTGTATCCATTGGTTCAGGTGGTCCTGCTTTCATCTCTTCAGGTCAGCATGGTGGTGACGGACCTGCTCACCAGTCCGAGGAATGCCTGTGGCACTGGTGAGGTCATGAGCTAACCGTTTCCAAGCCTGTGCCTTGTACTCCGTCCCTTGGAACTGGCCCTGCATGAGTCTTGACTCATGACGGTGGACAAGGAGCCAAACCATGTATTTCGACACCTCGATGCCCCAACGTTGCGCTTGGAAGCATGTTCCCTCTCTGACACCAGACATTCTAACTGCAGATGTGAGCTACAATCAGTTATGGAGTGTATTCCTGCCTGTGGGGCTTAAATATGCCGCATTTCCCACACTTTTTTGTGATTGGCCGCTTTGTAAAATTCTCGGCTGACTGCAGACCTGCTTAGTAATGGTTAAACTATCATTACTAAGTATATGAATGTTAACAGTGGCTGCTTCCCCTATGTTGTCATGGCTTAGTAGTTCTGTACTTTGCTTCTGATGCACAGAGTCCTGGGTTCGAACCTTGTCATTCATTTTATTTTCATACTGTCCAGACAGGCTAGGGGGTGTGGCTGCATTTAAGCAACTTTGCTCTACGTTGCTCCTCGGTACCCTATGGTGCCCTGGTTGGCAAGGTGCACACGTCCACGCAAACACATTGTGCTGGGTAAAGTGCTGTTAAACTATGGGCAACTCTATTATTCTGGGTAAAGCACTACTGAACTATGGGCAACTCTATTGCGCTGGGTGAAGCTCTGCTTAACTGCAGGCAATTTTATATTGGGATCCTTTAAAATATTTATTTTGTTCACTGATACATTGGCTGTTTCACTGCTTTTTAGTTATGTTTAAACATATATGTTAGGTATTATTCCATATACTGATTTAAAAAATAAATACAAAAGGGAGTGGTGGGACTCGAACCGTGCATGCCTCTTCTTTGTGCGAATGCTCTACCATTACGCTATTGCTATTTGGTGTGATTTGCATAAACATTCTTTCTTATGCTCTTCCATGTCAGAATTGCTAAGTGTAGCTAAGCAATGGGCACACCCACGCACACCCGCGCAAATACAGGCAGCTATTTTGGGAATTTAAAAACATTTTTAATGTTATGCGTTTTAGAACTGTGATGAGGGTTTACAATATCAGACAGTGACGTGTTGGGTGCAGGGACATTTGAGCGGACTTGCTCTTGTTTATTTGCTTTTATTTTAAACACTTGCAGGGGCATGGACATTTAGACTGCTCGGCAGTCGGACACCCCCCCTGCTTTCTTACACGGTCCATGTAAGACTTATGGTTGAGTCAGCATGTCCTCATGCATATTCATGGCACACTGACATCATACCGTTTAACTGCAGCCTCCGAGTAAGACTTATTAAGTCTTACACGGAGGATTCGTGAATTCGGGGGAATGTTTATAAGTAAACATATGCTGCATTTTTAACAATAAAATATACAATTCATATTTTTGCTTGACTCACTTGAATTCCTTTTCCTTTTGATGTCAGATAAATAACCTTTACTTAAGAAATCCGATGGACTTTTAATACTTTAGAAAGGAAGTACCTAGTTAATGGTTCCTTGAGAATACCAAATCCTGTATTTTTCTTTTGGTCATTTTCTGTTTGGAAGTTTACTGTTAGAGTGGCTTGGAAAACTAATCATTAAAATATATATATCATTTTGCTTTTTTGATTGATTGACTTAAGGAGAGGTTCTCACATAAATAGATTGTGAAGTTAAAAATGTTGCTTTATTTTTCTGATGAATAAGCATGGTTAATGCAAGACATCTTTAATACTTATTTTATGTAAAATAATTGTTTTTATTAATCCAGATAAATTATTTGCACAGTTCATCAAGATTCATTGTGATTTTCAGAGCTTATATAGTTCCTATTATTACTTTGAATTTATTTAAATGAATTATTTCTCACTGAATTAAAACTTAAAAGAGTTTTCTTTTTCTTTTCCTTATCATTTTTGGTCTGTAAGTAACTTTATTAGCAACTAGTGTAACATAAGTTATATTTTAATTGAATTCTTATAAGGGCATATTTCTCTTAAATGTTTCAATTTCCAGTTGTTACAGCTTACAGATCCTGTTTTATTATAGTTAAAGCTAAATAATTAAACATGTGCAGCACCTACTGTTATATTTTATAACTGGGTAGAGTTTTGAGAGCAGGATAAGCATTTAAAGCAAACACAAGTCAGCTATGAAAAGCTGCACATTTTACATTCTTATCCATAATAAAATAAAATGCAAAGACTAAGTAAATATAATAACAAGGACAAAAGTGTAAAAATATTGAAGAAAACGTGCACACTTTTGGTGAAAAGTTCCTTCTTTGTGTCACATAAAATAATTAATACCTTACTCACAAGTTTAAACATACATGCATTAAAAGCTTTTAAACAAGCATATAGGTCAGCCAGGCATAATTGCTCACAGTGGGATCTTAATAGTAACATACCAAAGGACATTTGAGTTATTGATACATTCCTACCATACTTTTATAATTCTTTAAATTTAAATAAAACAGTCCTATTTCCATAACTTTAAGATTGCTGTCACATTAATCCATAACATTTTTCTGGAATTATCCTTTCAAAAAAATTAAAATAGTTTTAAACTACTTTTCCCACAATAATCTAAATGGCAATTCAAATAGTTCAGTACGTACTGTCAAGTAATTCAGCAAGATGTGTTAAGATGGATAACACAAATCAAATGAATGCCTTTTCCCTGCTCTTCATTTATCATTGCATTCTGCCAAGCTCAACTAACTTCTATTTGGAGTCCTAAACAGTAATAATTTCTTATTATAAGGTCTCATCTTCTTAAACCTGTAATGGTGTTAAATACTCAAACTTCTAATTACATATTTTGATTTCTAGAGCATTTAGTCAAACCAAATGAGTCTGCACTTTTGCAAAAGATAAAACATTATTAAATATGCACAAACTACATTTACTAAGCTATTTTATACATGGGTCATTATTTATATTTATAGTTATTATCCCATGGGCCAAAAGATTTTTTTTGTTTTTTGGGGGGTTTTTTTGTCATTGTTTTTGTATATCAAAAACATGCCCCTTCCTGCTCAGAAGGCAAAAGTTAAAATGCAGATATTTTGCTATTGTTATCTTTTTAAAGGATTTGGTCTTTTACATATAGAAAACATACTTATTTAGCATTGTAGCTTGCCATTTCAAATAGTGAACTTTATAGTAAGAATACAATGTCTTCTTAATTATTCAGTATAGTAAGAATACAATTTCTTCTTGGTTATTCATTATCTGCTTTAGCAAAATTGTATATTACAACATAGTAGACAGATGTGCAGGAGTTTTATCTTTCAAATGTATTTTCCTATGTAACAAAATACTTAATATAAACTTTCTTACCAGTTTAAATGAAAATTTCTTGACTGGAGACAGATTTACCAAAATGTAATGGAGCTATCTGACACAACCATTTATAATCATTCCAAAAACTTTCAGTTCTCTGGTACAGCCTGCCACAATTATATTGGTCTTATTTTAGAATGTAAAATGTCAATGTTCGGTCAACAAAGCATTGCTGTGACCCGTTTGTATTTTAGCAACTTTTTGATTAGGGTATTGATTATCAGCAATCCACTCCATTCTGCATCTGTGTGTACTCGTTGAACTCTTTTACCAGTCAAAAAAATGTCTGGCTTGCTTATGTTGTTATGGCTTTAATCAGTATCATGGCTTTATTTTATTCAATAAAACATTTTATACAGGTGTTCATAAGAAAAAAAAACACTAATTTCTGCATTTCTTTTGGTATTTCTAACTTGAGTACTGGTGTGGCTCTTCTGGTGAAGAAAACTTTTTAATATTCCATTATTAATTGGAAGGTAGTGCCTTAATTAACCACTGTTAATTTTCAATATATATTCCCTATATACAGGTAATGTTAATTTTCTCTTACGAAATAGTTAGATAACATCTCTTTCCAAATTTTGGTTAGATCTGATGGGTGAATGGAATGCAAACATCAATGCCTTATTTGATAGAAATTGTGGCTCAGGGGGAAACAGATATAGTGAAAACTAATGATTTCATTGCTCACTATGTATATTATTATGACAATGCTGTCTTCTTTTTATACTGTACATAAACATTGGTACAGAATTGAATTCTTTTTTTTTATTTTTTTTCAGTCATGCTTACTCATCGCACTACTTAAAGGCACTTTGTTTTGATCTTTGCTGTTTTCTGACCATTCATTATTTGACAGCGTGAATTCCAAACACAGGTTTTACATTTTCTAAACTGAAGACTAAACCCTTTATTATCAGAATCAGAATGCCTATCATTATAAATGACCACTTAAATTTTTTGTTACCATTCTTAAATTACTTACCATTTCAAAAGGAAAATATGGACTTTTTCAAAGTATAGATTAAGGGCTACTTCCTTAAGAAGCCTTATTTTTAGTTAAAAGTCCAATTTAAACTTGTAATCCAAGTTGTATTGTGCTATTTATATATACTGGAAGTGTACAGTTTTAAAAGTTATTGTAATGATATTTAAAATGTATTATATTTTCTATAAGCATGCATATTGTTTGACTGAAAACTATTTTGTAAGGTATTGTAAACTGGTATAGTCTCTTACTCATATTGTTAAAGGATTGTTAAATGTCATTTTATTTTGCATATCTCTAATAATAGCACTGATTAAACTACCATATATGGCATATTGATATTCTAGATGATATTTACCAGGAACTATACCATTTGCAAATACATTATTTTGAGGATAGTTTTACTAATACTTTTTTAAATCAGATCTAAACTATAAAGTTTTGTTCTAAAAAGCATGTGAAGCTTGGGTCTAGTCACTGTTTAGATGATGTATTGCTGTTGATTCCTCATCTTAAATTAAATAAATCACTAGAATCAAATAGGCTTCTAGGTGTGTTTTGCAAAATTGTTATCACTATGAGTGAAAAACAGTGTTAATAATTGATTGTTGCCTCTTGGAACACAATTTCTCAGAGGCTAAGCTTACTCAGACTTAAACTGTTTTCTCTCCTAAACCCTGCTTTGAGTTTTCTGAAACATAAACAATATAGGTCATAGTCTTTAACAATATGGACACTAAATGACTAGCTATAATTTTTTCTAACATATTTAACACATGTATGTATGAAATTATTGTATCCTTTTAGCTAAGGCTTACAGTATGCAGAGAACATTTAGAGCAGTCTCTTACTTTGGAACCAAAGAAAGAAAGAATGCTCCCACTTTTTGATATAAACTTTATTACATTTTTGAACAACATAAAACATAGTAAAAAATGGCACATCATTTTCAATGTTAAAACATATAAAAAGATACTAAAATGCAATAATGGGTAACTAAAAATAGTACAACACTGTGAGGAATTAAAATTTACACACATAATAAGCGTCAAGAGTATATGTACAGTAATCATAACTGTAACCAAGCAATAAAGTCTCAAATTCATATTATGTGTTCAGTGAAAGGGTTCAAAATTAGCAGTACTTCCTTAATAAAAAAGAAAAAAATGCAAATAACATAAAAACATTCATGAAGATATCATTTTATATAATGATTTTCCAGCCTCTTCTACACTTTGTTAATTTCTTTTAGAATTAAGATGAAGTTTCATAAGTGTTTTGCTACATCTGAACAGAAGCAAATACTGTAGATAAAGTTACACATTAATGTTAAGTAAAGAGATTGTGTGGTGATATAAAAATGAACTAAAGCATATTTAAGGATGGAAATTTATGACTATGAAATATTTATCCTAACCTACGTTGCCCAAGTATAAGTTAGAATGTCTTGTCAGAATAAATTATCAACCATGAGCTTGAAAGACACAATTTTTAATTGGTGTGTGACCATAGGTTAGAAACAGGTGGACAGAGCTAAAACATATGCAGAAGGCAAGCATTTAGTTTTTTTGTATGATGAACAGACTGGGAGAAAACATAATAAAATAAACTTGTTTTTTCAGGAGTTAGCTATGCAATGAAATAAGCCATATATCAGTGATGTTCACCTTTCTGAAATTTTACATAGATCCTATAAAAGATTTTGTACAATAGGTCAGGTGTTATTATTATTCAAAGCAATGAAGACATTCAAAGTAAAGAAAGCACTTAACTTTCCTTATTCTTTTATAAATTGTATTAACATTAAAACAGTGAGGTTTAGACAATGAGGACAGCAAAGTGGCATTATTTTCTAGCATTCTTATAGCTTACAAATCAGTCTAAAGCCTAAAAAAGTAGGCATGACATTAAATGATAAAAATGAAAAGACCAATGGTTAGACCACAGCTGAAGATAAAAATGGAATAATCCACATCAGGAAATAAATCACTTGCAGCTTCACAGTAGTGCCCTTTATAAAACCAAAAGTTGTAACTGAGATGTAGTAGTCAAGGTAGGAAACGGTTCACTTGCAGTTTCACACCACTTTATTAAACAAGAGTAAGCGCTTTCGCGATCTAAGTCAGCTGATCGCTTCTTCAGACTCATAAAAACAGTTAAAAAATTGGTATTTAAAATATGGTTCAACCAATGAAAACACATATAGAACTATGACATAGACTAATTAAAAAGGCATTACATTTGTGCAAGGCTTATTATCATGCAGAGGTGATTATAGTGCCCTGTATTGAAGCAAGCACTTAGAATTAACATTTTCCTATAAACTACCACTGAAATGTATTTAATACTTAGTTGCACAAAGAGTAACTAGTTTGTATGTTGAGGAGCATTGACCCATGAGTTTAATCTTATTGTTTGCAAACCCACCTTTACCATGTCCTTGTAGAGCATGTAATAAGGATATGTAACAATCTGCACTTTCCTACTACCTCTGCAGCATATATGGTGGATATGGATATCCTGAGGCAATGTAGTGATTGTCTCATGTTTGACAACCACCTAATTCTTAAAAAAATGTTCTCACATACAAGTACTTATAATACCAAACAGGTTGTCAGAAACAGACACACTTCACCCACTGTACATTGTCTGGATCAGACACATAGACCTAGATATACCAAGCCTCTTAAATGCAATATTCCTGAAACCCAAAGGCTTCTCAGATGTTGTACTTTCAATAAGTATCCTTAGCAACCTCAAAAGCCCTTTACCAAAACAACACCCACCATGACACAACCACATTTAACAACATCTCAACTTCTAAGCCCATAAAGCATACCACAACAAAACACAATATATTGGTCATAGGGCACTCCATTGGGAGACACACTGGTGTCCGTCTCATCAGGCTGACTAAGGAGAGCATCACTGTTAGCTGCCTATCACTAGCCATGATCCACCAGATTATGTGCACACTCAGGTCATTGAACCACAAGTACCTGTAATACTCCGTCATTATGCATGTGGGTTAAACAACCTGAGATGGACCTCCCTGGATTAGATAATACTCTGGGTATGGATCCCAGGCTAGTATCAGTCTAGTACTGAGCAGCATTCTACCTTCTCCCAGAATGATGACACAATGCTAGCAGAAGTTAACTGACTTTAATAATTTGCTTAGTTTTTGGTGTCATTCAAAGGGGGTACAATATCTGTCTGCCTGGAAGGATATGGTTAACAGACCATGATGCTTTGCTAGGGATAGACTGCACCTGTCTCCTCTAGGTTTTTGAATATTGGCTAAAACCATTTTTACTCCCACAGTGCATTTTTAGGCATTGCCAACCTGATAAACCTTCCTACAAAACAAAGCCAACCCAAGAAAATCTGAAGATGGTACTGCTCGCTGCTAGAAGTCTAAACAAGGAAACCCCCCTTCCTGCACACTTTCCTCACCCTGGAGAATGTAGACATCTGTGTAGTTATGAATACATAGTTTAAAGCCTTAGAGCACACCCCTGCTATAATGCCTTCAACACACAATAGAACGGGACAAAAGGTGCAGGTGTCTCAATTTATATATAAACAAACACACCTCAAGGCTGGTCATACAGTATGAAGCTTGAGCTTCTCCATGTCCAAATTACCAAAGACAAAGAAAGTTGCATACCAGTTTCTTACAAGCTACAGGTCAGCGTTTATGACCCAGCAAACCCATTACATGTACTTAAGCACATAAATCCAACATCATATTCATCGGTGACATTAACTACTTCACTATAAATTTGGACTCATACATAGCCCCAGACAGGCAGGACATGTGATTCCTGGACTTTGTAAACATAAAATAACCAGTTAGTCCTTATGCACAGAAAAATTATCTTCATTTTAAATCCCCTCCTTAGGGATGCTAATATCGTTGACCTGGTCCTCACAAATGTGGGAGAATGTTGCACCCCACTAATGCAATAGTCCCACTGATCATGTTGGACCAAAAAGCTGCCTTATTTTAAATAAAATAAAACCAAGGACCCCAGCTAACTCTGGAACTCTTAAGAATTATTCTAAGACAAATTTTCTAATATTGACACCCTTGCAAAGTTTCAAGTCATTACCCAAACCTTGAGAACATCACTACCTATTCAGAATGCAAACTATACAATCATGTTAATGCTGCATAGAGACAGATATACCTACCCAGAAAAGCACAGAACAAACTCAAAAGAGCCACCTTTGTGGAATCTCATCATCAATGGGTTGTATAACAAAAGGAAGAAAATCATAGCAAAAATTAGGAAGTGCATGCAGCAAGGTAAATACTCCCTCATTAAGCTAAACAAGTAACTCACTAGGCTAATCAAGTCTACTAATGCAAAATTTGAGAAAGAAGTAGCCTCCCAGGCTGAGGACAGCCATAAGGCATTCTTCAGCTCTGTCCACAGTCTCAAAAGCGATATACAACAAAGTGCCAAACCAGTTGTAAATTGAGTCACACATAATAAGCCAGAAGATATAGCAACCCTACCAGCCAAAAAAATATCTCCATTTTTAAATTTCCTCCCCCCTCAGACACCTCTCAGGAAATATCCTCAGTCATAACTCCGACAGCAATCACTAGGGAACAGGTCTTCAATGCTGTCATCAAGGCCAAGAACACTGCATCAATGTGCCCCAGTAGTTTTCCTGGATGCTTCTTTAGTAGCATAAAACACAACCTATCAGGAGCATGAGAATTACTGTTAAACCAGAGCCCCAGACAGGCTCCATGCAAAGTGAATGGAAGACTGCAACTGTCATCCCTCCACAGAAGGCAGGTCATCTATAGACCCAAGTAACTACACACACATAAATTTGACTAGTCTCACAAGCAAAGAAAAGGAAAAAAGTTCATATAAATGATAAACAATGCCATAGGAAACCTTCAGACACTGGATCCAACCCAATTTAGTTTCAGCAAGGGCAGGACATGCCTACTCATCCTGGTGGACTTCTTTGAGAAGGTCACAAAGCAAGATGAGGGCAAAATGGTGCATAATACCTACCTTGACCTGGCCAAAACATTTGTCACAATACCCCTATCAGGCATTATAGACAAACTCATGAAATTAGGTATAAACCTCTATGTCACCTAGAGGACAGCTAGCTGGCTCAAAGATAGTACTCAATAATTTAGAATAGGGGAGGCCTATCTACACAAAAAGGCCAGTCAAAAGTGGAGTTCCTCAAGGTTTAGTGCTGGGGTCACTCCTTTCTAGCATCTACTTTTCTGAAGTCAAAGTCAACATCAAGGGACTCTGACTCACCAATTTTACAAACAATTGCAAAATAGATGTAGTCATATAATCTGTCTAAAACACAAATACCTTCCAAGAAGGTCTGACACAGACCAATAATTTGTGCCAGATGTCACTGTCTAAAACTCAGTGCCAAGAAATTCATAATAGCATGCTTTGTGTATATGGCTACCCCTGGAAGCTACCACATGATAATACACCCCTAAGAGTAGATCCAGTGATCAATGTTTTGGGATTAAATAGAGACAGTAACCTGGTCTTTGACCATCATATGACTGCTGTAGTAAGTAAATAATCATTGTATGTTGTTCAATTTTTAAGCAAGAGTAAGAAATCTAGATTCAAGGATGTCATTGTTCTACTGTACTAGGCCCTCATCAGACCAAACATTGAGTATAATGCCCTCTTCAGTATATACCTGTCCAGACTGATGCAACAACTGGAGCATACACAGAGGTTCCCCAGAAAAAGAATAAAAGGCAATGAACATGTCCTATGCAGACCACCTCAAAGCCATATCCCTGTACTTGGACTTCTATCTATGCCTGGCCTACAAAGCAATCACTGATTCCACTAGAATGGACCTGTTGCACATCCACAAAACAGACAGCTGAATCTCAACTGCAATATAAATAGGACATGTTGAAGGGAGAGATATTTGTCTCAGACACTACCCCTTATCTGGAACAGGTTTCCCAATCTATGCTAAGCAGAGTTCTTCCATAACCCAATTTAAATGTAACTTGGACTAATGGATGGGGAATCAGAAATGTACTCCTGGCCCGGCACCTATGTCTCTTTTAGAGAGAGTCAGCCTGTAAATTCTTGACCACCCATGCCCCAGTCTCCATATACTGCTTAAAATAACTGGAAGGTATCAAAACTTGCCTGTACATTTGGGAAGCATGGCTAGCCTTAAGAAGCTCCCCCAGGTTCATTCCCCTAGTAATCACATATGAACCTATTAACCCGTGGCCATAGTAAATTCAAACTAAAAAAAATGAAACAACAGTGAATGCATCAATTATTCAACTCAAATAAGTATTTATTTATTTATTTATTTAGTAAAATTCCCATTGTTTCAGACATGATTGTGATGTTTCAATTTCTGTACATTTATATTACAGTTTTTATACAAACATTTTTATGGATAAATAATTCCTTTTTGAAACCTACTCCTATTAAGGCTATTTTCAGACAACAGTGTATACTTTCCCATATTTTTAAGTTATACATGGAGACGTTATTTAAAATAACTGTATTTATGTATTTGTGATAAAAAAATAATAATAACTTAATTATTATCAGGTTTTACTTTTCATCTAGTTTGCAACTTTGTGGATGAGCTGACATTTACACTTCCTGATTGAAAACTAATATTTTTTGCATTCTTTCAGCTACTGACAATTTGTGTGGTTTCTAATTATAGAATATAGCTACAAAATCTCTTCTTTTTGTACTATATAACAATAATTTTTTTGTTACTTTCCTAGGTTTTTCTTCAGTCAATCTAGTCATACACTTAAAATATTTACAGACTAATATTTCACTCTCTAGAAGACCTTGCAATTAAGTGAGATATTGAAAGGTATAATACCATGAATATAATCCAAAAAGATGGACAGCTGTCCATGTGCCAGAGTAAAAAAACAACTTTATTATAACTGACACAGGTAAACACTTTCATGCTCCTGGACACTTCATTACACAACATATTCAAAAAGAAAACAAAGCACTATTATAAAGTAAATATCACATGACTCATTAAGACAATGATCTTAAATGCTTTAAGTTTTTAGATGTCACTGTTAATAGGTTCATAGGTTCATACTAGGCTATCTGCCCTAGGGCATTTATAAGCCTAGCCAGAGTGTGTTTGGCTTTCACCACCCATTTTAAATTAATTTTGCTATGCCGTTTTTTGAGGTTAGTATACTGTGCCTCTGTCTAACAGTGACACAGAAGTGATACCCGGGGTAAACCTATGATCCCCCATCCACTCATCAAGATTCCTCTTGTAGAGAGTCAATGAGGGACTCTGCCTAACCTGGACTGGGATTTTATTCCAGAGTAAAGGAAGCCTCTGGGTTATGAATCTGTCCCTCCAGCATGTCCTATTTATTTCAGTGCTGAGGTTCAAGTCTGTCAAGTGCATAGCTCGATGGGATTTGGATTTTCTGAGGTGCAGCATGTCCATTAATTCTGGGTTGGACATGGCTTTATACATCAGGCACAGATCGCCTCTGAGCAGGCGGTATGCCACTGAGTAGAGCTGGAGTTTCTTTAACCGGGCAACATATGGCATCTGTTTGAGCCCTTTGATCCTCTTGGTGAGGTACTTTTGGGATCTTTCCAGTTGTTGCAGGTGTCTGGTAAGGTACATCCCAAAAGGGGAATTGTACTCAATTATGGGCCTGATGAGGGATGGGTAAAGAGGCACAATGATCTCCCCTGATCTAGATGTGAATCCCTTCATGATTAGGTGGGCTATATAAAATGTTTTTCTAACCACTTTGGCCACGTGGTTGTCAAATGAGAGATTGCTATCAACTTGGATCCCCAGGTCCCTAATTACTTCTTCCATACTTAATGGATTACCACCTATGTGGTAATTTGTGGGCACTTTGTTTTTGCCAAAGTGGATGAATATACACTTTTTGGCATTTAGCTTGAGGCTATGGCTCTGGCACCAGTTGTCTGTTTCTGTGAGGCCCTTTTGGAGGATGCTTGTGTCAGCTGGAGAGTTGATTATAGCGCCCAGTTTGCAGTCATCTGTGAACTTGGTCAGCCACAGTCCTTCTGTGTTGGCCTGTACCTCCAAGAAATATATACCGAACAGGAGAGGTCCCAGGACTGAGCCTTGTGGGACGCCACTTGTAACTGGTTTGGAGTCTGACATGGCTCCAGCAATTCTAACCATGTGGGTTCTGTCCTTGAGCCAGTTTGCAACCCATCTAGTGACATAGGGGTTTATATTTAAGCTGGTGAACTTATCTGTAATGCCTGAATGGGGTATTGTATCGAAGGTTTTGCGAGGTCCAGGTAGGCTGTGTGGACCACCTTCACCACGTCAATAGCCTTGGTGACTGTTTCAAAGAAATCGACCAGGTTTAAGAGGCAGGATCTGCCCTTAACAAAGCTGAACTGGGTAGGATCCAGTGTCTGTAGGTCCCCAATATCTTTTTTTATGAAGTCCATGATGATCCTTTCCATAGCTTTGCAGACCAGGCTAGTCAGGCTTATGGGGCAATAGTTTCCAGGGTCCGTTGAGGCACCACCTTTGTGGAGAGGGACCACTGTTGCTGTACGCCACTCTTTGGGTACATATCCTGTGGTAAGGCTGAGACTGAACAGTAGTTTTATGTTTGGGTTTAGCTCTTCTTGGAGTTCATGTAGGATGCAGCCCGGGACACCGTCTGGTCCCATTGATGCTGTGTTTTTTGCTTTGGAGAAGGCGGCTCTTACCTGAGCATCTGAGATGTCAGGGGGGCAGCACTCTGCTGGGATAGATATTTGCCCTTTTGGTGGGGAGGGGGGAAGAAGTTTGCGCTGAACCTGTCAGCTAGGATGTTGGCAATGTCTGTGGGTTCGGTGTATTTTTTGTCATTTTGGACTAATTCTGAGCATATCTGGGAATTCCCACCCAGGTTCCTAACATAACTAAAGAAAACCTTGTGATTATCCTTAGTGTCCTGTGCAATTTGTCTCTCATAGCTAGCCTTAGACGATTTTATGAGTGCCCGTAGTTTTTTGCTAACACTGATCAGAGATGCCTTCCCTTTTTGGGATTTTGCTCTATCATGTAGTAGCTTCCTCCTTCTATTGTATAGTTTGTTTATGGCTGGGGTCCACTAGACAGGACATCTGCCTTTGGAGGATTGGGTCTTGGTTTTATTTGGGATTGCATGATCCATGCATTCCTGAAGGTGTTCATAGAATGTGTTTATAAAGGATTCTGCGGTCTGGACCGTATTTTCCACAGACCCAGGGCTTTGAAGGATTCCACCTCAGTTTTGAGGAGTGTGAAATTTGCTTTAGAGAAGTTTTTCACTGTGGTTTTCTGGGCATGGGGTGGGGTCGGGATGTGAATATCCAGTGAGATTAGTTTATGGTCTGATCTTACCAGTGAGGGATACACTTCTGGTCTGGAGCATAGAGTCCCCATGTTGGTGATGATCAGGTCCAGTATGTTTTCCCCTCTTGTGGGAGTGGTAACAAGTTGTTCCATAGCATCTGAGTTTATAAATTCTAGGAACCTTTGAGCTAGGGTATTGGAGCTAGAGTAATGCTCCCAGTCTGTTTGGGTAGTTGAAGTCACCCAATATAATGGTGTTTGGAGAGACCATCATATTTTCCAGTGTTCTCAGGAAGGCCGAGTGGGGTTCCTGGGTTTGGGAGGGTGGTCTGTAGCAGGCTATAAACTGGAAGGCAGTTTTACCCACTGTTAGTTGCACATGGATAGTCTCTGATGCTTCGTGCTGTGCCACCAACCTGGAGGTGTGGGTATCTTTGATGAATATTGATACTCCCCCTCCTTTTCTGGTTCGGTCCAAGTTTTGGGGCCGAAAAGCATGGTATGAGGTATAACCTGGTAGTGCTGGGGTGCTCTTGGGAGCCTTGAACCAGGTTTCTGTTACTGCACAGATATCGATGTTCTCCATGCTAAGAAGAGTTTTGAGTGCATGCATCTTGAGGTTTAGACTTCTGGCATTGAGTAGCATTACTCTTAGTTTCTTATCCCTTGTGATACCTATGGAGGTGGGTTTGTCTTTTGAGCCTTGCCTAAAAAAGGCACTATGGGGGTAGCAAGAGCCTTTGCCAATATCCGAAAACCCAGGGGTGACAGGTGCAAGCCATCCCTAGCGAAGCATCATGGCCTGTCGAGCATGTCATCCCAGGCTGACAGGCATTGGATCCCCTTTTAATGACACCAATACTTAAGCCAATTGTTGAAATTGATCATCTTGTCTTCATATTGTGGCATCATTCTTGGTGAGGGTAAGATGCTACTCAAGGTCAGGGTCATATCGGCCTGGGCCACATGCTCAGAGAGCTCCTCTATATCTCTTTTCATGTAGTCCAGGGAGGTACGTCTCAGGTCATTCACTCCAACATGGACAATGACTGAGTCATATTTGTACTTGCCTTGGAGTGACCTGAGTGCTTGTGTTATGTGGCGGATCCTAGCACCCGACAGGCAGCTCACCATGACCTTCTCCTTGTTCAGCCTGGTGAGCAGGACGTCAGTGTGCCTGACGATAGAGTCACCTATTACAAGTGTATCAGGTGTGTTGTTTAGCCTTAAGGGCTGTGACTGTTCGGCACACTGGCTTTGTGAGCTATGTGTTGCACATGTTTTGTTTTGGGGTAGCAGTTGCTTGGGTGTCTGCTTTGGAGGTCTCTGCTGCTTACGCAGATTTTTATTTAGAGCCTCCAAGTATGTTTTTGTGTGTTTATGTGTTTGGTTTGCTGTCGTGGTAGGTCTATGTGAGACTGGAATTGTAGTGAGTGTGGTTTCCTTCTCATCCCAGGTTTCGCCAGTACTGAGTTGAGAGAGCTTAGCCTCCAGCTTGGCTATATGGTTGCATCTCTCACATGTATTGGAATTTGTTGGGAGGAGGAGAGGGTTGTCTGTGTACACGAGGCAGTTGTAACATTGCCTCAAGATTCCTAGATTCACCAGCTGGACTGGAGTGGAGATTGACAACTGACCTTTGGACATGCTAGAATAGTATTGGGAATTCCTCTATAACTGAAAAAAAAAAAGGGCCAATGGGGAACAAGGTACTCAAGGGGAGTTTGTGAGGGTGTAGTGCTTTTAATTTTTTAGTGCTGACTTATATAATCGCTTTAGTGAGCAAGTGCCAGGTAACTTAAATGCAATGTGTTACAGGTAACTTAAATGCAAAAATGACAAACAGTAACTTTCTTTCAAGTGAAACAAGGAAATAAGTACAGTAAGCAATGCAGATGTCACTAGGGATCCACAGAAGCGTTGAAAAGCCGCGTTATGCAGCAGAAATGTTGAAAACTGATTTACTTTGGAAAGAATGTAAAATCTATTTGCATAGGAATTGTATGCATCTCAGTTTTGTTTATAACAATGCTATGAAAAGTCAATTTTTGGGAGCTTCTAGACTTGTCATGAGTGATTATAGCCCACTGGATGTTTTTGGTAATCTAACAAATGACTGCTTAGATAGGGGTTATTCTAAGAAGAATGTTAAAATTATTTCTAATAATGTTGTGCAACTCAAAGCATCTAATGGTGAATTATATTTTAAATGAAGGGGCAGTATAAATTATACATACAATTGCGGCCAGACTTATATAAGGTTACCATTAACCTGTTCAAGAAATGTGATTTGGGAAATTATGAAATGGAACTGATCTATTTTGACATTGATCAATGAGATTAAGAAAGAGGTGGGGGATATCCACATTTTTCATTCAAGAATAAGATGTCATTAAAGAAGCAATTTTGATATAGAAATAATGATAAAGGAGATAAGAATATGACAAGAGTATCAAGCCTGCAATTTTTTTTTTTTTTAATAAAACGAAGGATTCTATTTTTAAATGTCCTATTACCAGAAATAGCTACAATGTAAATACCTATGCAGACTACAAGATTTAGAACAAAAACTCCACCCAGTACCTTAGACTGAAACATTTCTAATCAGGTTTAGTTAGCTAGTTGCCAGAAATATCACTGTTTTTATGAAAAAATGATTAGAACTTTTAAAGAAACAATAAGTGAACATATTTATGATATCAGGAAACAAAAGTCCACTATTGCACAAAGCTAAACATGCTAAATACAGTAATACAAAGCATTTTTAAGTTTCTAGTTTTGCAAGTTGTTGTTACTTTAAGAAGTAGTGATATTATCAAGCATACTGACAAGGCAGACTATGAATGGATTGCAACATTACATTCTGTTTCATATACTGGTTTAAATGGGGTTGTTAATTTAAAACCCGCTCTTAAGATACATTTTCTTAATCATTAATTGTCATGTGATTTTTGTCTTATTAAAGTGCTTAGGTTTTTGGATGTGTTGCTTGATGAAACAGCTTGAAGCATGAGAGCACTTATCTAATGTTACTTGTATAGGTTCATACATTCATAGGTGTATACTAGGCTAATAACCACTGTTTTTGTTTTAAGCCTAGCCATGCATCCTAAATCTCTGACAAGTTCTGGTACCCTTGATAAGTATAAACAGGGACTAGGGAGATGAAACATTACTTAAAAGCAGGAGCCTGGGAGATGAGCCATTTACAGGCCACCTGTGTCCATTAGAGACGCAGAACCAGGGATGAATTTTCTGTTTCCCATCCAGTTGTCCAAGTTACACAAACTGAGTTAGAGAAAAAACTGTGCTTCACATGGATGGGAAACCTGTTCCAAAGAAAGGATAGTCTCTGGAATGCATACTTGTCTCTCCAGCAGGTCCTATTTATATCCACAGGCAAGGTTTAAGTCTTTAGACCTAGTGTTATTCTCTTTCTACAATAGCTGCATACTTTGTCATACTGTAGCTGTGCACTATGTTTAATTTATACTACCTCGTCAGCTTTCACAGTATTGTTACTATATGTAATTTGTGTGTTCTACCATTCTGTATCAGTGCACTTCTCTCGGATTGGATGGCAATGCAAAATGTCTTCATTGTAGGTTCAAATATTTTTTATATGCATGCTAGTGCACCTTTATCTCACTTAGCCCATCTATTCCACAACATGATTTATGTACCCAACATTTCTTCTTTGACTCATCACTAATTTGGTTCAATAAATTATTCCTCCTCTCAGTAATTTAGCCAACTTACAAACAATGTGGACAGAGGGTTACCCTTGCACGAGAAATTTAAACTGAAAGGTCTGAACCAAGAAAGCATACAGCAAACTCTGATAATATTTTTTTTGTTTTGTTTTGTTTTTGTTTTTTTTTTGTTTGTTTGCTTGTTTTTGTCTAAGACATGGAATACTACCCATCTTTTTTGGATTATGTTCTTTTGTGTTTGGACTGTTATCTGCTTGTATTTCTGTTTTTTTTTTTAATGTTATAATAACAAGAATTCCTCATTGTTCTCAAAAGTTTTTATCCTTAACAACTGTTTATTTTACTAGACGTTTATATTTTCTAAATTCTTCTCTCATTCCAATCTATAAAGCCTTTCAAAAACAGACTAGAACATCATTATTGTCTTTGCTGTCTTTATACAAGGAAAACCCAGCTAGATTAAACTTGCCAGTGGTTTTAAAGTGGATGTTGTCAACCTTCCAAGAATTACTGGACATATAAATAATCATTACATTTTATCAGCCAGTATAACAGAAGTTAAATATCATTCTAACCTATTAAAAAATGTTAAAGAGTACATCTCTTTATTAAATAAACTGAGAATTATTATTTTTATTATTTTTCAGGTTTCTCTCTCTCTCTCTCTTTCTGTTGTTGCCCAATGATCTTCTCTCGGGCACGCACCCAAGTTTAACATAATTAAAACAATTGTATACCAACCTTTCTATGATAATTTTATTACAAGGTAGCAGACATTTGAGATGTTTTGGGATAGTCTGAACAGGCCTTACCTAAAATCTAAATCTTGCAAAATATTTATACTTTTATCAACAAATAACCAATTTAAAGGCTATAAAATTTAAAAGTGTAGTCATAATGTGGAGGAATTTTTTCCAGGTTATTCTGTTTTTACTTGTTCTATAATTAGTATATTTAATGGCATAAATCTTATTTTATAGTAGTATCGATTTTCCTTAAGATTACAGGCCTCTGTAGGATTTGTCTAGCATTTGAGATTGGCATGTCACATTATTTTATTGCACTGCTCTAATGTCTCTACACTCTAAGGCTATCACAGCAGTACATTAAAATGCAGTTATTTTATCACTAATGGCATGGATCATCTTCACTTTATTCTAAATGACATAACTATAGTTGCAAAGTCTAGAGACCTATTCCTGTACAATGACTGCTATTGCCGAATGTACATCTACCATGTGCCTGCCACAGGTAACAATGTAATCTGAGCATGTTCTCAGATTTTTCCTGGGAAGGGGCACTGATATGACTTTTAAAATGGAGTATGACATTTTGAATTATTTCTGACATGCCAAGTGACAAGATACTATCAATTCTGAAGCATATTCATCTGTTGAATTCAAATTGTAATGTTGGAAAAAATATTATTAGCCAGTAAAATGTTGTCCAAGGTTTCATTGTACCCCATTAAATTAAAGTAAATGGCTTCTACCATACATCTGTGAATTAACTATTTTTACCATATAAGGTCTATTGTAACTGTTTCTCTTTTTTTCCCTCAAATTTTTTTTTTTATTTTTCAAATACATTTGAATGAATTCCATAGTATTTATACATAATCTTAAATAACTAAGTACACTATTTACATTAGCTTGACACTATAACAGATCTTAATGTATACAGTTACTTTATAAGTATGCCCAATCCATTATCAGAGTGTCTGATCAATTATTGTATAGTGTCAATCAATGATAAGACTTTTCCCCAAGGGTTGTTGACAAATGGATTTGGATAAATTCTTAGTTCTTTCATTTTTATTTCCAATAATTCTATGGTCTTCAGTAGGCTGTAGAAGTCTTCCAAAACTGGTATTGTGTTTGTATTCCAGCTTCTTGTTATACACTTCCTTGAAATTGCAAGTATAGTCCATACTAGATATATGTTTGACCTATTCAAATGAGGACCTTCGTTCACATTTAATAATACAAGAGCTTTAGTTAAATAAAATGATTAATTAAATAAAGCTTGTAGAAAGTTATTAATACAATTCAAAAATGGCTTAATTTTAACATAATCAAAAAAATGTGGTTCCAATCTGCATTGTGTACTTGCTCACATCTCCAATATATTCCTTTTGTGGGAGAACTAATTTTACTGATTCTGTCTGGGGTTAAGAATGCTCTGTGCAAGCATTTCCAATTAAAAAACATTCCAGTATTGGGCAAAGGATGTATATTTTATTGATGATAAGATATTTGTTTTAATATTAAAAAAATTAACTTTATTCATCTGCTTTTACGTATTTGTGTTTCTTCCTACTACATTACTTTATTTTGCTTTTGCTGCCTGTTCTTAAAAGTACTTAATTGCATTTATTCTGCTCCATTTATTACTGCTTGTTAGTAGCCTGATTAAATTGTAACTATTAATCTAAGCATTTGATTTAAGCACTTGGGCTTCAGACCATTTGTTTTACATTAAGAAGGTTTGTGGTCTGCACTGTTGTGGAAGGATAGGTAGCTTACATCCTTCTAAGTTGGGAGTTGCTGATTGAAGGCTTACTCAATGTTATTCTAAAAGTGTATTAGTTCTGGCTTAAGCACTTGGGCTTTGGGCCAGTTATTTTACATTAAGAAGGTATGGTCTGCACTCTTGTGAGAGGAGAGGGTAGATTCTGCCCTTCTGAGCTGGGAGTTTCTGGTTAAAGGCTTATTGTGCCTGCTTATTTGAACTGTTTTGTTTTGAAATTGGTATGCCTTGTTTGCTGTAGCATAGACTAGATTCAGACCTACTGAATCTAGCTTTGTTTGTATAACTTGAGCACTAATCCATGCCATCTTTTTGGAGAAGGTTCCCCTGCACCCTAGTGGCAGGAATGTGCAGTTAGAACTTGTCTGATCGAAGACTGCTGGAATGGGGCTCAGTTTTTAGCATTTTATTGGCTAATTGGTTAATTTGTTTGTCAGTTTGCTCATTTGCTACTGTTATATTAAAAAAATACACTTTATGCATTGTCACTTAGCTAGGGTTAAACTATTCCTGGCACCATAAAGTCTGCTCTTCAAATTTTCCCTTGGAAATAGCCAGTTTTTAGTTTTAACACTCAAATCTGTTTTTTCTTTACAGCTCAGCACTTGATCAGAACTCGTTGTAAGCACTAAATAAGCTACAAATTACTACAGCATTCAACTTTCCTCACTTGTCTAAAGGAAAACTGTTTTTAGTACTTAATAAATAAGCATCTATCCAGGCATGTCTAAGGGTCAGCTCCTGGTGTTGTCTCCTGTCTACCTGATGAATCTGGGCATCTTGGGGCAATGCAGCAATTGCCTCATGTACACAGACACCCCTCTCCTCCTACCACCCAACACTACAACCTGTGAGAGATGCACTTATATAGCCAAACTGGAAGCAAAGCTCTCTTCACCCAAGACTGGACTAGACAGTCAAGAGGGGAAGGTAAACACTTGCAACACACCACACTCATCACATAGTCCCTCAAAACCTACACCACCAAAGCACACACATAGAAACACAAAACACACACCTACATTCACGGAGGCTCTCAATAAAAATCTGCCCAAGCAACAGAGACCTCCAAAGCAGAAACACAAGCAACCTCCACCCCCAACACAACCCAAATGACACATAGACCACAAACTCAGTGTGCCACTCAACCATAGACCATAAGGCATAACAACGTACTCAACACTCTAGTCATAGGTGACTCTATAGTCAAGCACACTGATGTTCCACTCACCAGGCTAAACAAGGAGAAAGTTACTGTCAGCTGCCTGTTGGGTGACAGGATCTGCCACATAATGCATGCACTCAGTTCACTCCATGACAAGTACAAATATGACTCTGTCATTGTCCATGTTCTTGTGAATGACCTGAGATGTACCTCCCTGGACTACATGAAAAGAGACATGGAGGAGCCCAGGCAGGTATGACCCTAGCCCTGAGCAGCATCCTACCATCACCCAGAATGATACCACAGTACAAGGACAAAATGATTGGCTTCAAGAATTGGCTAAGCTTCTGGTGTCATTCTAAGGGGATCCAGTATCTGTCTGCCTATGGTGACATGATTGACAGACCATGATGCTTTGCCAGAGATGGCCTGCACCTGTTGCCCTTAGGATTGCAGATACTGGCTAAGGCTCTTGCCACCCCTATATTGCCTTTTTTAGGCAAGGTTCAAATGACAAATTCACCACCATAACAGGTATAAGCAAGCAAACTCTGAGGGTAGTGCTACTTAATGCTAGAAGCCTAAACTTCAAAATGCACTCACTCGATGCACTCCTTAAAATGGAGAACATGGACATCTGTGCAGTGAAAGAGACCTGGTTCAAGGCTCCAGAGAGCACTCCTGCATTGCCAGGCTATAATTCATACCACACCTTTTGGCCACCTAACATGGACTGAAACACTAAAGGCGGAGGCATGTCCATATTTATTAAGGATATCCACACCTCCAGTCTAGTTGCTCAGCATAATGCATCCAAGATTTTCCAAGTGCAACTAACTTTGGGCAAGACCACAATCCAAATTGTAGCTTGCTACAGATCCCCCACCATGTCCCAGGATTCCCACTCCTTATTTCTTGATACACTGGAAAATATTAGGGTACAACCCAACATCCTAATAATGGGTGATTTCAACTTCCCCACCATTAACTGGGAAAACTACTCATGTACCAACTCTTTTGCTCAATGTTTTCTGGAATTCATAAATTCCAATGCCTTGGATCAACATATCCACACTCCCACCAGGGGCAGCCATATCCTAGGCTTGGTCATTACCAACATGGGCAACCAGTGTTCCACACCAGAGGCCAATTCCTTGTTGGTCAGATCCAACCACAAGTTAATCACCCTAGACATCCACATCCTGCCCCCACCCTCCCATTAGGGAAACCACCGTAAACATTTTTTGCAAAGCCAACTTCATGCTTCTTAAGACAGAAGTGGCAAACTTCATGACACCCATGCAAATGGGAAATAGAGGTATGACTGCTGAATCCTACACAAATGTACTTTATAAGCACTTACATGAGTGCATGGATCGTGCTATCCCTAACAGAACCAATATGCTATCCTCCAAAAAAAGGAAGCCAATCTGGTGGTCCCCTGCCATAAACAAACTCTACAACAGAAGAAAGAAACTGTTGCAAAAAAGAGTAAAATCCCATGATTGGAGGAACTTCCTGGTCAGCCTCATTAGGAATCTGAGATCCCTCATAAAATCCTCCAAAGCTAGTTACGAAAACAAATTTGCCACTGATTCTAAAGACAACCACAAAGCATTCTCTAGCTATGTCAAGAATCTCAATGACAACACTCAGATCTGCTCAGAGTTATAGCATAATGACACTAAATATACAGAACCAACTGATATTGCCAACATCCTGGCAGATAGGCTCAGTGCTAACTTTACCTCCATCTCACCCCCTAAAGGGCCCATCTCTATACCAGAAATATGCAAATTTCCTGTAATCACAGCTGCACAGGTAAAAACCACACTCTCCAAAGCCAAGAATACAGCATCCATGGGACCTGACAACATCCCAGCCTGTGTTCTACATGAACTACAGAATGAACTGGCACCCCACCTAAGTACCATGTTTAATCATAGCCTCACCTCAGGCTTTGTGCCCACTGAATGGCACACAGCGATTGTTGTCCCACTCCACAAAGGGGGAGCCACCATGGACCCTGGGAACTACCGCCCCGTTAGCCTGACGAGCCTGGTCTGTAAAGCCATGGAACGTATCATCATGGAAGCTATAAACAAAGACATTGGTAATCTCCAAACTCTGGACCCCACCCATTTTGAGTTTGTAAAAGGCAGATCATGTCTCCTAAACCTGATAGACTTCTTTGAAGCAGTCATCAAAGCCATAGATGTGGGTATGGTGGTTCACACAGCCTATTTAGAGCTCTCCAAGGCTTTTGACACCATCCCCCACTCTGGAATTATAGATAAACTCACTAAACTAGGTATGAACCCCTATGTCACAAGATGGGTTGCCAACTGGCTCACTGACAGAGCCCACACTGTGAAAGTATTAGACTCCAAATCTGATAGACCAGTGACAAGTGGAGTACCACAGAGCTCAGTTCTGGGTCCTCTCCTGTTTGGTATCTACTTCACTGAAGTACAGGCTAACACAGAAGGTCTTTGGCTAATGAAGTTACCAAATGACTGCAAGCTAGGAGCCATAATCGAAACTCCTAATGATGTGGACATCTTACAAAAGGGCCTCACTGAGACAGATGCCTGGTGTCAAAGCCATGGCCTCAAGCTCAATGCCAAAAAGTGTATTGTCATCCCCTTTGGTAAAAACTCTGCACCCATGAACTACCACATAGGCAATAGTCTACTTAACACCAAAAGTGTGATAAGAGACCTTGGGACACAGGTAGACAGTAGTCTCTCCTTTGATAATCACATCACCACAGTAGTCAGGAAATCCTTCTACGTGGCACACCTCATCACAAAAGGTTTCTCATTGAGGAAAAAAGAGGTCATTGTTCCCCTCTACTCCTCACTCATTAGCCCCATTATAGAGTACAACACCCCTTTTAGTATGTACTTCACAAGACATCTACAACAACTGGAAAGGCCACAGAAATACCTCACAAAGAGGATTACTGGCCTCAAACAGATGCCCTATGCAGACTGTGTCAAAAAATTCCAGCTTTACTCTTTGCATATTGCCTACTCAGAGATGATCTCTGCCTAACATACAAAGCTATGTCAAACCCAAAGCTGTTGGACATGCTCCACTTAAAGAAATCACAATCCCTCTGAGCCACATACTCTAGGGACCTAAACCTTATCACCACAATAAACAGAACATGCTGGAGGGATAGATTCCTGTCCCAGAGACTTCCTGTACTCTGGAACAAACTACCTATCTTTATCAAACAAAGCTCCTCATTAGCACTCTGTAAGAAAAATCTTGATGATTGGATGGAAAATAGGAAAATCACCCCAGGGATCACTTCTGTGGCTCTGCTCAACAGGGGCACAGAAAAATAATTTTCTTGGGTGGCAAAATCCAGTGTATCTTTTTGGCTAGGCTTATATAGCCCCTAGGGCAAATAGCCTAGTACCTACCTATGAACCTACCTATGAACCTGTATCTTCAGTTAACTGTATTGAGTGTCCTTTTGTTATATATTTCCAGTATGAGGTTTTGGGTGCTGTTTTATAGTTTATCAATATTTTGTAAAATTTTGAAATACTGTTTCCCATGTCAATGTCATTATATATGATTTCATCTATGTATTTTGTAAATGTAGATATTTCTTTAAATGAAGAATTGTTAATTACTCTACTTAAATCTTACAAATATGACAGAATACTCTGTAAAGTTAGCAAGTCCTTTTGTGGAATTTTGTATGTTGTTTTTATTACTTGCATACCTAAAATGTTTAGTTCGTTGATACATTGGAGCCAACAAACAAATCTTTTCTGTTCCCAGGAATTAATAATGTCTCTATATATTTTATGTAGAAAGATCTTTGTGACAATAAATGGTGTTAAAAGACTAAACCAGATTTTTAAATCTATATTTGCATTAATAATTTTCCTAAATGAGTCACTATAATCAATCATATAAGTTTTAGTGGGTTTAGTTATGTTATATTGCATACTAATACATAATGTGTCATGGCAAATTGTTTTTATGTGTTATTTGAAAATTTTTTTGTAAATCAAATTAATATATTGATATTACAGTTAGTAATTCTTTCCAATTTGCAGAGCAATTTGTAAGTATCCAATCTGAGATTGTTTTAGATATTGATGCTTTTGTATATGTTTCTATATCAGGAAAGTTTTATCCTCCCTGTTTCCATGGTCAGATATGATGTATTAAAGCTATTCTATTTCTTTTGGGAAACCATAAAAATTTATTTAGGCATGAATTTATTTCTTTAAGTATACTCTTTTCTGGTAACAGTTGTATTGCCAAGGCTATATATAGGATTTTATAGGTTCATAGATAGGTACTAGGTTATCGGCCCAAGGGCCTACGTAAGCCTAGCCAGCAAAGTTCCATAGCTTACGCCACCCAAGAAAGTTATTTTCCTGTGCCACTGTCCAGCAGAGACACTGAAATGATCCCCAGGGTGTATTTCCTATTTCCCATCCACTCATCAAGATTTTTCTTGAAGAGTGCTAATGAAGAACTTTGTTTGACATAGATAGGTAGCTTGTTCCAGAGTATAGGAAGTCTCTGGGGCAGGAATCTATCCCTCCATGTCCTGTTTATTGTGGTGACAATGTTTAGGTCCCTAGAGCATGTAGCTTGGAGGGATTGGGATTTCTTTAGGTGTAGCTTGTCCAGCAGCTCTGGCTTTGACATAGCTTTATATGTTAGACAGAGATCACCTCAGAGTAGGCAATATGCTACGGAGTAAATCTGGAGTTTTTTGAGGCGGTCAGTGTAGGGCATTTGTTTGAGGCCAGTAATCCTCTTTGTGAGGTACTTCTATGGCCTTTCCAGCTGCTGCAGATGTCTTGTGAGGTACATTCCAATAGGGGTGTTGTACTCTATAATGGGTCTAATGAGTGACAAGTAGATGGAAACAATGACCTCCTTTTTCCTGGATGAGAACCCTTTTATGGACAGTAAAACCATTTTTTATTAACTGTAGTCTATCTTCAAATGTTAATATTATTTTATTCCATTTTTCCACAGAGATTTTAATTGTGTTGATGATATTATTATAGTTTTTTAGACTAATTCATTATTATCCTTGCATAACTCAATTCCTAGATATTTGTAGGTAGATTCTTGTTCCCTATGATGTGATCCCCCTTAGTCTGCAGTTCTTTTTTTTATTATTAAAAATAAAAAATTTTATTTTGATTTATTGAAATGGAGTCCTGAAGTCATGTGAAATTTGTCAAGTAATATATCTAATTCTTCTAATGTCTCTTTTGTATTAGATAATGTTAGCAATATGTCAACAGCAAATAGCATTACTTTAGAATTCTATTGTTCATAAACATCTATTCCTTTGATTTTTATGTTGTTACGAATTTAATCTGCCAATATTTCAATAGCCAGATCAAATAGATTCAGTGACATGGGACATCCTTGTTTAGTGCCTTTTGTTATATGTATAGATTCAGAGGTAAAAGAACCTAACTTGACATACGCTAAATTATTTGTATATATATATATATATATATATATATATATATATATATATATATATATATATATTCTTTAGGAAATGAACAAAGGATGCAGAAAATTCAAATAGCATTAGGATTTTGACTAAATAGTTCCAATTTAGGGAATCAATGTTTTTTCTATATCTAAGCCAATTATGAGTGTTTATTTTCTTTCTTAACATAATCTATAAGAGAAATTATCCTTTTAATATTGTCATGTGTGTGTGTCTATGATATATAAATCCAGTTTGATCATTATTTATTGTTTTGGATAGTGGTATTTTCATTCTGTTAGTTAATATTGTCATAAATATCTTATAGTCATTATTTAATAATGATATAGGTTCGGGGATTTTTTTCCTTTAGGATTGTTGTGATTAAGGAATATCTCCAAGAGGGTGGTATTAAAGCTTGTGACTGAATTTCTAATATTGTTTTATGGAAGAGGAATAGTATCTTTAAAGGAAAAAGTTTATATATTTCCATAAGTATGCCATCTATATCTGGAGCTTTATTATTTTTACCCTCTTTTATTGTATCTGTAATTTCCTTGCAGGATATGGGTGCGTACAGATCTAGTTTTAATTTTTCTGGCATTTTTATATTAGAACATTTTTCATCGAGATTTAATTGATCAATATGTATATGTTCTTCTTGGAAATGTTCCATATAGTGATTTCTAGAGGCATCAAGAATGTCATCTATATCCAAAATATTTCTCCCTTTCTTTTCATGGAAGATACTTTTAATGTTATTAGCTTTTGATTGTATTTTAATTCTTGTGGATAAATTTTGTAGATATTGTAGAGAAGTGACCAATGTATTAATTTTTAGTTTTTCGAAAGCTAAATTAGTTTTATGTATTAGAATTTCATTGTATTTATTTTTTAATACTTCTACTTTCTTTTTCCTCTCCAAATTTTTTTCAGCTTTTACTGACAAAAGTTTGGATTGTAGATCTAATAATTCAGAATCCCATTCTCTGTTTTTTTTTATATGTAAGCTTTTAATCTGTCCCATATCATTATTTTATTTATCCCTGTGGTGTAATTAATATCTAAGAAAAACTGTAATTCAGATAATAACCAGGGCTTGAACTCTTTAATTTTGGTTATATATGTTGGAATTCTGGAGTTGAAGATTAATGGTTTGTACCCATTTTGAAGTTTTAGTATCAATGAATTGTGGTCTGAAAAGGGGAAGGGAGTGACTGAGAAATTCATGATTTTAGAGTGTAAGTCATGGGAAGCAAATATTTTATCTCTTCTAGTTTGGGTACCAAATCTGTAATCTTGATGGGGAAACAACAAAGATTTTTCTTCTTTAAATTTGAAAGTATCTACAAGATGACATGATCCTACCCACTTGTTTAAAGCTTTTGATACAGCATTTGTATGCAGCAGTCTTTTATTTGTAGTTTCAGAAATATCAAATATACTGTTAAAATCTCCTCCTAATATTAAGTTGCCTTTATAATTATTGGAAATGAAATCAAACTGTTTTTTTTAAAGTTCCTGTTCCAATGCCTGGGAACCAGTATATATTGGCTAGGTTCCATATTCTGTTATTATGTTTAACTATTATTAATGCCATAAGGCCTTCTTTATCTTCATACTTATAAATGATTTCTAGGTTAATCACATTTGCTTTCCATAAAATTGTTACCCATTTTGTCTTTGTCTTAGAAGTGGATTGCTCCAATACCATATATTCCTTAGGATTCTATTTGTTATTGTCATTTGTTTTGAAATGAGTTTCTTGAAGGAAGACAATTTGTGCTTTGTTCAGTTTTAAATATTTCAGTAGATTTGATCTCTTGCTAAGATTGTTTAAGCCATGGGTATTTAAAGATAATAAAGTTAAATCCATCTTAGGTTATTTAGACTATGCATTTTTTTGTTTTATTGTGACTATTCAATATTTCCTCTGATAACCATGAAGTATATGTTTGAGCTTTTAAAGAAAACTATCCATTTTATAATTTAGTGTTTAGCAGTAAAGTAATGTTTTGGTCAGGCATACTAAAATGTGTTTGTGAAATAAATTTAAATTAATAAATGTTAAAAAACTAAGAACCACATTAGCCATGGAATGAAAATCTTTCCTAATCTGATGGATAAAACTAAGTCCATCAGATTATCACTCATACCTTGACAATCCAGATCATCTGAGCTCTATAAATTGAATTATCATGTGGAGAATATTTGTAATAGGAATAAGCAATATTTATATTATTTTGAACATATATTGTACTATTGTAGATTAGACAAAATTCTAATACAATATAAATGTCTACTTATCATATAAGCAATTAATATTTACATGAAAGATAGATGACAAGCAATTCAATCATAGTAAAGTAGGATGTATCATATATAAAACCTCAGTAAAAGATTGTAGCACACAGTTATTTAACATATTCACCCTTATTAATGAAGTCTTTCAAAACGTAATACTTAATATAAATAGATGGTAATAATATTTATACCTAATGTTTATAATACAATGTATCTTATTGTATTTATCAGAAGTTATAGTTCATTGTTTGCCAGCACTTAAGTAATCACTTTGTTTGTTTTTAACTCACTTAAAGCATCAAGTTTGTTTTATGTGAACATTGATGAAAGTTAGTGCATTTTAATTATCAGTGCATCCCTCTTCCCCCCATTTCCTATACTTAAGGATTTTCATATTTGTCATTTCTTATTATAAAATGAGTGAAATTATTGGTTAAAAACAAAAAAGTCACTTATTGTGATTAATGATTACAAATTCCCTTTCCATATTGATAAATTGCCGTTTTATGGCATATACTGAAAGTTTTTCGATTTAAATGGCAACATTCTATTTTGTATAATCAGCAAAGGTTAAACTGAGTGATTATTGTCAATTTAATACTATTTGTTCAGAATGTGATTGTTACATTATGTGACATTCCTAGTTCAGAATTCTATTGTTTCCCTTGAACAACTTTGTCAGTTTGATGTCATGTATAAAACATTAGTTATCTTGGTAACAGCTTAAGTATTATGTATGGTCAAGATGGATTTCAAAACCACAGTTCATGTTAAAGCAATTATATGACTTGTTATGCACATTTACTTATATGAGAAAATCATTATGCTTACCCTTGATTTAATATAGTGTATGCCATTTATAACAAGTTAAAACAGTAGTGTTATTATACACAAGCCCATGTTATTAAACTGAGTGTTTATTGACAATTTAATACTATTTGTTCAGGATATGATTGTTACATTCTGTAGCATTTCAGGTTCAGGTGTCAGTTTGATGTCATGTATAAAGCATTAGTTACCTTGGTAACTGCTTAAGTATTATATATGGTCAAAACGGGTTCCAAAAACTACAATTCAATTTAAAGGAATTACATGACTTGTTATGCATATTTACTTATATAAGAAAATCATCATGCTTCCCCTTAATGCTCAGTGTAGTGTATGTCATTTATGACAAGTTAAGACAGTAGTGTTATTATACATAAGCCCATGTTATTAAACCCTGCCTTTAATATCTAAATTCAGCAGAGTGCTTCATCTTATATGAATATTATATATTTTATGTCTAGATTTACTAAAATCATGCATTACATAACTATTGTGTGTGTGTTTTTTTTTTTTTTTTTTTTTTTTTTTGGCTGTTGCTTAGTCATTTGAGAGACCACAAGCTGTAATGCTTATTCTTATTATTATCTCCTTCCAAACAATTTTATACAGTCCATAGACTTTGAATTATGAGACCCTTCTCGTTTCTTATTTGTTATAAGTATATTTCCATCCTTACATACATACATACATACCAGTACTTCAAACACGGCAACAATGCCCATCCAGTTTTGACATAATATAATTAACTAGTTCATCTGGTGTGTTTCCAGGCTGTTCTTAAAATATCCAAACTAATATTTGTCCTGTTCCATTTTGCCAGCCTGTTCCATGCAGTGGCCACTCTGCCAGTGAACTACTCAACACACCTTCCATTTCCACAGATATTTCCATGAAGGAAATCTGATGACTCTCTAGCACTTTGCGGCAACCCCAAACACCCCTAGAATCAGCTATCCCCATATGCCCAACACATCTGAGCAAGCTCACCTCCCAGACCACTGCAAAGGGTACTGCATAAGACCAAGTGCTCTTAGCCTTTCGCAATAACTCAGACTTCTATTCTTATGTAAGTTCTTAATGTGTTTGGACCAAAATACATTTTAAATATAAAATTGCGCTTATTATTATTATTATTATTTTTATTTTAATCAAGAATTAACTTAATGAGCTAAATGAAGTGTTTGGAGACCATCAATATGTGTACATGTGGTTTAAAACAGCCCTTTTTATATATTTTTTGTTTTTAAAACTACAAACTTCATTGCTGAGTATCATCTCCAAGGCTCCTCAGAGCCTTTAAGCATTATTGTCACTCTGTATCCATTACTATAGAAACCTGGGAACATCTGTTTCTGTTAATGTGTCTGTGTACTGCATACCAGAGGCTCGCAATGCACCTGAAGCAAAGCTTCACTTCACTGCAACTTCAAGCCTAAATTCCCTCCCTTTCAGTGAGGCAGCAGCTAGAAAAAGAATGGAGAGCAAACAGATAAAAAAAAACCTCCCAACAAGCCACCACAACAAGAGATAACACATTATTCCAGCCTTCCCACCTCTCACACAGCAGATGTAAAAACAAACTATTCTCGTCCAAAATATCCCAAATCACAGTTTTATCCACCCTCTTCCCCTGGATCCTGGCTAAAATACCAAATGTCTCTTCCTAATACACAAGCATCAGTAAACTTTAATCACAAGTGCAATCCACAGCTTCCCAGAGATGAAAACGGCAACATACAACAGCTGCCAGACACAGTTGCATCCATAAACACCATGTCAGGCTTAATCAAACAGCACTTGAATCTATGATACTTGCCATAATTGATATTAACTATGTTTAGACAGAATAATAATGACATTTGTACTAGCTGCCAGACACAGCTGCATCCATGCACACCATATCACGATTGATCAAACAAGACTTGTAGCTGTGATACCTGCCATAACTGATATTAACTATATTTAGACAGAATAATGATGACATTTGTACTAAGAGCTTGCTACTATTATTTAACCAGGCTATACATGACATTTCTAAATCCTACTTTAACTGAAGTAGGCATTAGTCCCCATGACAGCATTTTTTTTTCAAAACACTCTACTGTTACTGCTATTATACATGATGTTAATTTGTTACATTTGAGTCTGAACTCTGATGAACGGTACCTTGTTGAATAAGTTAATTAATTACTTAAATTATTATAAGTAAAATCAATTAAAAATTAACAAGATAAGTATCCATTGAGTTCAAGTAGGGGAATGGAAACTTCTATGTTTCTATTATATGTTGTTTTGCTTGCTTATATATAATGTAAATAGTAACCTATTTTAACCTACCTTTGTTTGTCAAGAATTATTGGACTTTTTGAACATTCTGAATAAATCATTACTATTTATCAGTTGTTTAAGAAACCCTCCTTTTTATAAATAATAACTGATGACAATTGATGTGCCATATCAGTTGATACTTTGAGAGATGTAGTTGTAAGAGTTATTTTTTGGGACAGCTATCTTGGAATCAGTTTTTTGTTTCTTCTTTCTAGCATCAGTACAAGGATTTGTTTCTTTTATTCTTTTAAGAGTAGGGGCCATCCACTCCATTTCTTCTAGACTAGACACTATGTTGTTTTTGATGAATATAGTAGCTTCTTCTAAGTAATTAAAGGTTCTCATCTCATTGGCAAAAAGTATTTTTATCTTGGCTGGAAAGGCCAGCTGTGCTATAATGTTGTTTTGTTTCAACAGTTTTATTACTGGCCAGACTTTTTTCCTTTGTTCTAGTATTCTTGAAGAATAATCAGTGTCAAACCTTATCAGGCTGTGATTGAATCTTAAGGGAGATTTTCTCCAAGCAGATTTTAATATTAGTTCCTTGTCCAGAAATGAAAGAAATGTTATAACTATGAATCTAAGTGGAGTATTTGTTGAGTTAGAAGCAGGTTTCCTCAGTGCTCTATACACCCTTTCAATTCCAAATTAAAGTTCCTCTTTCAAGTCTAAAAATTCAGGAATGCAGGTTGTTGAGAATGAAATAATGTCTTCACCTTCAGTGTTTTCAGGCAGACCAAAGATCCTTACATTGTTTCTCCTTTCCCTGTTTTCTAAGTCATCTGCTTTGTTAAGCAGCCATGTATTTTCTTTAAGCACAAATTCTTTTTGGAATTCTTCCTCTTTGCGTCTCCCTTCAATGTCATTTAGAGAAGTCTCTATATTTGTTATTTTTGTACGGTGTTGCTGTAATAGTTCCTTAAGAGTATAAGTCTGCTTTTGAGAATTTAATCTGAGGTTTTCTAAGTCATTTTTAAAGCCATCCATCTGCAAAGATAGTTCATGTAAGGTAAATATCATCAATTGCAGTTCTTTTTTTCAAAGCAGCATCTGGATGAGAATTCCTTGAGTTGTTCATATTCAGTGACTCAATAAATTTCCAAGTTACTTGACAGTAAAATTTTTGTATATCTCCACCAAAATTGATATTTATGTAGTTTAGTAGTTTAACTATAGATTTCTGACATTTAAACTTGAAAATAATAACATTTTCCTATATTACTATACTAGTTTATGGAGCTCTCAAAATTTACTGCTCTCAGTTGGCCATCAGAGTCTGCCCCCTGTAACTGTTTCTGTTGATGAACAAAAATAGCTTATTAAAGTTTTAACCGATAATGTGGGGAGTTAAACCAAGTTATGGTGTGTATATCTAGTACATTCATTATATCTAGCACATGCATTACTGTTTACTCAAACCACTAGGCTGTGTTAACATGTTTGTTAGTTTTATTTTTTTTTCTTCCAAAAAACTGTCAAGCCAGTGCTTGAAAGTTATTTTTTTTCATATTTCACTTCAAATTAGCTAAATGCCTGAGTGAGGTGATGTAAGCCTTATTATCTGACCTTCTTGTACACACTGATCTTAGAACCAGGGATTATGTTATATAAAAAGCAAATAGTTTTTCATGACAGCAGAAGAAAAATGGAATAGTACCATTATAAGTTAAGGTTACATGTCCTCATGGTAACCAGTGAGATGGACAGAGAAAGAAACACATATTATGCAGCTAGAATTATACGTATATCAGTGGCCCTTATTAGCTATGGTCACGTTCTGCAGTCTGCTAAGGGATATGTTGTCAGAATGGGAAAGCCTTCATATTACCAAATATGTATATGTCTTACAGAGAACTGAATTACAATATTTGAAAAAACAAAAAACTGAAATTGCATTTTCTTGAAATATTAAAATTCACTTACTCACCTCGATCAAATAGCTGGATAAAGCTATGCGCATGCCACGCATGATGCAGCCTCTGCATTGGAGGAGCTGGTGGGGTTTATAAGACAAATGGAGCAGCTATACCCACTTGCCTTTCTTAATGGTGGGAAATAACAGGCATACAGGGATATGTTATCTACTATACTTCCTCAGTTGAGAACACAGAGCCAGTAGAGGCATTTGTCTCAAGCTAAGAGTGGGGGGTAAGGGGCTGCAGGAGTAAATGACCTATGGAAATGGATGATAGTTCCTTATAATGCCCACTGCTAACCTACACAGAGGCACTACTGACCATGCACTGGAAAATGTCAAGGCTAAAGAGGGAAACAACATAATCATTTGAATGTGTAGTGGTACCTCACCTAGAATGAGTCACCCTTTGCCCTAGGACAATGATTTAGCCATACTCATTATGCATAGGGATTGAACAGGCCAGTAGTATAGCCTGGGGAAATAATGAATGTAAGAGGGAGACTACAGCAAGGAAAATATAAATTAAAAATATGTCGACATTAAAACTAAATTCCCTGTATGAGGATGCCTCCCTCTTAATAACTACATTTATTAGAACGATAGCAAGGGTACAGCACCTGAGGATGGGGTCTATTTTACAGGGGCAGTTTCAAGAAAATACAGCCTTAGTTGCTAATTTTCAGGATTCTGTGATTCACCCTTGTGAATTACTTTCTTAATAGCCATATCTATACTTTTTGAGTGATTCACCAAAAGGTTCATCTATTTTTATTTTATTTATAGGACAACAGAGTAAATGACACCAGGACACAGGCTGAAAGAGGAAGGATAAATATAATATACATGGACTGCATAGCAAGCCAAATAATATGGTTTGGGGGTAGAAAGAAATCAGGTACCCAAAGAAAACCCAGTCTCACATGGCTAAAGCATATAAAATGCAACACAGGCCATGAATGGAAGTCAGGCCTGAAAGAATTTTTGAATTATGAATGAAAACTGTGAAAACAGTGACATTTTAAGCACAACAGTGTACAAATCTTGAGAAAGTGAAAAATGCAAAAATAAAAAAAACACCAAAACTTTTAGTTAAAGATCTTCCTTTTGTTAGCAAAAATGTCTTTGTTATATTTGTAGTCTTTTAGTTTTGCTCATGTTTATGGTTAAATAGCTATGTGTTTTTTTTCTTGGATTTTAGTTCTTGTCACAGACCTGATGAAGGCTTTATTGCATTAGTTAGCTGAAAGCGATTTTAGGTAAAAGTATTTTTATGTGTATCTTTTTATGTATATGTTATGCTTTTCTTAACACCTGATCTTGAAATATTGGTTGCAAATAGATAGATAGGATTTAGTTTGATCTAATCAGTAGTAATGTGTCAGGGTTGGTACTTGTTTCTAATTTCTAAAATGCACTTTTACAGCCCTGTTTATATTGTTTGCCAAGAATAGGCTGGTTTAAAATTAAACAATACGTGTATTTTCCACACCTACTTATAAGTGTATAAGAGCTGATAAGTTTAACATTGTTAAAATATTTCTGATTTTTATGTTTAACATTGTTAAAATATTTCTGACTTTTTGTTACCGAGGTCACTTGTCTTGTCTGTGATGAATAAAGGCTTGCTGCTTTGGAACACTACCTGGGTTTCATGATTTTTAGAAATTATTGTGACCGAGCTCATCAACGAAGTTTTAAGACCACTAGTTTCTCTGTTTTTTTTTTCTTGATTTTCTCTTCAACACTTGTGACAGATTCCTGTGATTGTTCATTTTTTTAAGATGCCAAAAATACTGACACATATAATATATAATTGTAGCTAGTGTCTAGTAATGAATAGATCTGTCAGTTTTATGAAGCATCTTACATTGTAGGTGAGTTTCAATAATATATTAATTGGAAATCTCAAGAAATGAGACCTGAGTTAAACAACAGTTACAGTACCTGCCCAGCGATCCCAGAACCTATATGGGATGTCCACTTTTGGGGCAGAAGGGTACTTGATGTGTTTTCAAGGATTTATAGTGTAAGTCATTGTGAGTTCTTAATTATGCTATGTAGTCTACTGAGGCATGCTGTATAAGTATGCCTTTTCTGCAGTGAAAGATAATTGACATCTCTTAACAAGTACATTTGTTTTTATAGACAGTAAAGACTAAATTAAGGAGTCAGATTGCTTTGCTGGCAGCAAATCCATAATCATGAACATATAATAACAAAATTCAGTCTCAAACAAAATTGAGGTTAAGGGTAGTGCAGATTCTCAAATAAATGCTAACAATTAAACTGAGTCCTGACAAATCTGGTGTTTCAAAAATCATTATTTCATACATTTAAAATGACTGACTACCTCACATAAATTAGTGCCAATGCTTCTGTTTGTATTTCTTGCAGATTTGTACCACTTACTAAATTGTAAGCATATAATAAAGTTAATTCAGATTTCAGAGATAGTTAAATATATATATATATATATATATATATATATATATATATATATATATACACACACACACACACACACACACACACACACACACACACACACACACACACACACACACACACACACACAGACAAATAGACTAGATGGGGACAGATGTTAAATGTAAACAGAAGACAATATTAGTCAACATCATACTGGAGCATATCATTCTGTTCTTTAGCATCACACACTTAAGCAATTCAAACTGCAGGGCATTTGACCACCTGTGGGGTTCTGGGAGAGATGAATCATTTTTCAAGGTACAAAGAAATTCTCCACATCGATTTTTGATCACTTTGAACAAGAGATGCCTCTAAGGTACCCAAGATATGAAACTAGAGTTTATGTTTCTGCATTTCTTCCCTGTTCTTCACTTCCCAGAGCCATAGATGATTTTAACATAACCTTGATTAGTGTACACATAGCTTTCTTCATCTGCATGATACCCGCAAGATCAGGCTTTTGTTGTGCCTCATTTTACTTAGATTGATTTTCTTTTGTTAGTGACTGCTACTGTTTGTATTTCAAAGCATGAAGGAACTATATATGCACCAGCAGGCCATGATATTATATCATTAACACAGGCTAATGGACAAAAGGAGATCCATTAAACATTTCCCTCTAAAGCTTTTAAGAAGCAATATTATCTTCTTATAGTTACTGAAAGAAACAACGTTATCCAGGTTCATTATAATGTTTTCAGAATTATTTTATTATATCCATTTTATTCTAAATGAGCCAAAGCAATATACTGAACTATTAAAGTATGTGTGTACTATATACATTATTTAGTGTGACATAAATGTTAAATACACACACACACACACACACACACACACACACACACACACACACACACACACACACACACACACACACACACAGCATGTCTATGTATGTTTGTTTATATTTTATGTCTTTAATGTAGAAGTTATCATCATTCAGGCAAATAGTTAAGCAGATTAAGCCTATGAAATGTTTACAAGCTGTATCCTGTAGCTGAAGTTTTAATTCCCTCAGCCTCCATTTTTCTACCATGTGACTCTAAGGAAGTTACTTAACCAGTCTTTTTTGCAGATCATTACACGATCCTTACTAGCAAACAGAAATAAATAAATAAAACCCATTAGTTCACTCAGTCTCTGACTCCTACATCATCAAAATCATTGTTGCAGGGGAGCTGGAATCTAACCAAGCAAAAAGCATGCCAGTAACTGTATATCCACCTTTGGGCAATCTGAGGGCTCATCAATTCACCTACAGCATCTCTTAGGAACTTGGGAAGAAACCACAACACCCAATAAAACCCATTTAGATACAGGGATGATATGGTATCTTTGTGCAGAAATCACTCCAGATGAGAAATAAACTATGAGGCAGTAATGCTGTCATACCGCTATACCACACATACTTATTATTACTTTAGTAATAGTGATAATGCTCCCAACATTTCCCTTTCACACACAAGATCTCTTAATGCATGTGAGTGATACTAGCAAAATATCTGATGGTAATGAATATAGCATAATACTATAGTATAAAGATAATAAAGCATGGAATTATTTTCTTGCTATTCAGCAATAAAATTTAACACCATGAAAGTAGAAATAGCTGATTGTTATTTTTGATAAATTGGAAATACTATGTAAAGACACAATATACATGATAATTATTTTACGAAATGATGTCTCTTTTATTTTTGAATTACAAATCATACTAGGTATCATAACTAACAGAGGTAAACCTGCAGCTGCCCTTTCTTATGTTTGGAGTTTTCTGGATTCCATTGCAAACAAAAAAGCATGGCACAATTTGAACCCCATTGTTCCAATTTCCTAGCCTTGAGTCTAATCATGGTTGCTACTTGTTATAGCCTTCATATATAGAAATGGGTAATATTGCAGGAGATACATAACAGGCTGAAATACTTTACGCTGAGAGACATACTTCATTTTTCAGTATATGCTGAGATTGTGGAAGGAATTGTGCAAGGAATTGTTTATTTGCAGGCAGACAAGTTTTATCCAGAAAGTAATACAAAATGATTTGCCAAAATACAGTGTTTCAGAATTACATTACATAATGTGATATCAGATCTAGACAGTTTGTCTGTGTAGTCTGTCCAGGTATCAAACATGCTGCTACTGCTTTATCCATTCTGGATTTGTCCAGCCCCTTCCAGCTTCTTCATGCCTCTTTAAAGGTCCTATTAGATATCTGCCATAGAGGTAACCTGAAACAATGGCCTATAAATCTCTTTGCAGGCAGGTACTTTATCAGGTTAAGATTAAAATGAGTCTCCTGCAGCTGCATTTGTTCAATATTCTTCTCATTTCTATCCTTGAGCCCCAGTTCTTCCTTTTCACATTTCCCATTTAGTATTGTATGCTTGATGTCAGATGCAGACACTAAGCTTATCTTGTCTACCTTAAAGTGCACTTAACATTTTACCTCTACTTCCCCTCCTTCTCCCCTTCCTTTTCTTCACCTGACCCATGCATTCTTGAATACCTCTGTGTATTCCATCTTCACCAACCATTATGGGTGTCAATTCCCTGGGTTCATAATCTTCTACATGAGTACTTTTGACATCGGTCTGTTGCCCTAGCTCTGCACTCCCCACTCTGCCCTTTCTTTTCAGGATAACCACTTCACATATTCTTAACATGTCTATACCTGTATTACATCTTCCCTATCTTGTCTAGTCTCTAGTGACAAGGGCTCTAGGTCTTCTACTCTTTGAACATATCATTATCGCTCCTTCCCATGCACCCTACTGGTCATGTCTCTGGACTGATTCCAATATTCTCATGCCTATCTTCTTGTATGATCTTCAGTTGTACACATAGCACTCAAACGTGAGACCAGATTATGGCCCAGTAGAGTGGAAATGTTACTTTTTTGGTTCTGGAGTTCTTTTCCTGCTCTGCTGCTATCAGCTCCATTCCACCCAGTTGATACTTCCTAACCACTGTCAAAATTATCAGTGCATATAACTTCACTTCCATTGGTCACTAATAGTACTATCTCCTCACTTTCACACTTTGGTCCTAGTAAACTGAATTTTATATATATTATACATCATTTTCTTCAGAATCTTCAGCATTCAGCATAGCATACTATATTCTAGCTCAACTCAGAGTGAACAGAAGAGTAATAAGTAAGCCCAGCAGTCCTATATATACTCTACACCATACAGCATCACAACCGACAACCTGCTAGTTATTTTTGTTGAACTCACCTCTTGTTCTTGATTGATGATCCAAGGCCAATGTTATGATTACTTCTGGGGTTCTTTTAAGTCACTGTGTGTTCAGACTTAGCATCCCCTAGCCCTTGTATATGTATCCTTATTATTATTCCTACAAAGTGCTTATATCCCTTATATTCATCTTTTTCATCAAAAAAATTTAAGTTAAACTCATTACCCTCAAAGGATGGGTCCCATGGTGGTGACTTAGCTCTTTCAAATCCCAGTTACATTAGTTACTTCTCTTGACTCTGCAAGCCTACAACCACCTTCTGAGTTTTTCTCATCTCAGGCATTCCCTCCTGTTTTTTCTTTTTTTGAATTTCTATTTTCTTTTTTTTTTTTTTTTTTTTTTTTTAGTAGATGTAGTTTTTTGAAAGCCTTTGAAAAATCCTGTCTCCTCTCTGACCTTGGCATTAAATCCAATCACTAATGCACCTTTGCAAAGCTTTCACTAAACCAAACCAAGATTACTTCAAAGTTCTGTTGCTATCCCAATAAATAATTAGAAAAAGAGAAGGTGAAGGGTGGACTGATGGATTCTTTTGCGTAGTGATTTGTTTTCCTAAAGTTTTCCTAAAGCTTACAGTCTTTACAAAGTACTTAAATCTCCATGTTAGTTTCTCTCTATCACATTCCCTGTGAATGTAATCTGTCTAACTGGACTGGTTCTACTACATCACTAACCATACAAGATGAAGAACAAAGATGTTTTCCAGTCATCAGTTGCTACCCTGTTGTTGCTACCCTGTTAGTTTGGCCAAATTATGATGGTTACCATTGATGAGGCTTGATGAAAGATCTGGCTTGTATCTCTGCTCCTTTTATCCCTTTCCCCATCTCATCTCCCTTCTGCTTCCCTCCATAGAATTTCCCCCACAGCATTTTTTTGGTATTCCTTGTAAAATATCCTCCTTTAGCTTCAAAAACAGCATATATGTAAAGTATATATGATGTGAGAGCCATGAATTGGAAAATGACTATGATGCCATGCAATTTGAGCAAATGAACAGATGTAATGAAAGATGAGATAAGTCATTTTATTTACAAAATAAAAAAAAAAAAACTAAATAAATGTTCTTCAAATGAAAAAGTTAAATGTCAAAAAAAGTAGACATCCAAACTTAGAAGCTGACCATTTCTGAAAGTAGGCTTCCTGGCTTCCTGTAAAACCTCTTTCTTTGGCTGAGAGAAGATTCAGAAGGCAGGAACCCAGAGTTAGGATTCAGACTCCTATCATCCACAGAGTGAGAATGGGAGAGGCTAGACTGAGATGGAGAAGCAGACAGAATCTATAGGCTAGGAGATCATGGAAGTATTTTGATGACTGGTAGAAAAGAAAGGTCTACTGATTGTGCCTTGAGAAGAATTTATGAAGTGCCAGTTAAGGAATGGAAGAAGGATTGGGGAAAGAAGTTAGCCAGGAAGTGGGAAGGAGAAGAGAGGACAGGTAAGCTGCAGGAACTGGAAAGGGGAGAGAGGTGTCCTGGAGGCGAGAGGGAGGGATGTCAGGGGATAGGAGGGGAGGGACAGTAGCCAACCAAAAAGGAATGTTGGCACTTGAACATATCTATTTGAATCTGCTTCTTAGACATGCCTATCTGGGGTCTCACTCTGTCTGTCTGGAAAAGTCTCCATTGTTACAGGGTCAGATCATCCTGTAGGGACTTCATGTCTGGTCCATGTCTTAGCTGAGACAGTTGCAGGTCTCTGGTGTTTAGTCATTCTCACAATCTCCTGTGCTTCTGTGGGTATGTAGAATGCCTCCCTGTTTTGTGTTTTGCATGGCACAGCTGACCTTGTATGTTGTTGTTGCCTGTTGGGTTGTCCCTGAGAATCTCTGTTTTGTTTAGAGTTGTCACAATCTTCATGTGAGATCCCTTCCAGACAGGAGAAGGTAATTTCCCTTGAGAGCATGAGGAAAGCTTAAGTCCTGTACATTCCCCCCTGCATCTGCGTGAAGAACTTGGTTGGGTGGGGATGGGAAGAAAGGAAGGCCT
Organism: Protopterus annectens; assembly: GCF_019279795.1. Classification (NCBI taxonomy): domain Eukaryota; kingdom Metazoa; phylum Chordata; order Ceratodontiformes; family Protopteridae; genus Protopterus; species Protopterus annectens. The sequence continues at coordinate 357,945,301 of NC_056733.1, read as the reverse complement.
GAGTTGAACGTGACTTATTTCTCCTACTAGAGCAGCTTCTTTTTGAGGAAAGAAAGGAGAGGGATCAGGGTATCCAGGGGGTGTAAATGTTGGGACCACACAGATTTACGGTACCACTGAATTTTTGCCATGCGTAGTCTGGCCAAAGTAAGCACTGGGATGGTAGCTGCCATAAAACCCAGTGCTCTAAGGATCTCCCCTGCTGTGTATTGTTACACTGAGTAGAGGTGTTGGAAGAAGTGGACCAGACTGTGAACTTTGTTCTGAGGAAGAAAGGCATGCATTTTGCGTGTGTCTAGTCTGTAACCCAGAAAAAGTAGTTCTTGAGTCAGTGTGAGATGGAATTTTTTGAAACTGATTGTTAAGCCCAGTATTGTTAAATGTACTGTGAAATGTACATGCTCAAGGAGGATGTCCATGGAGACAGCTTGGATCAGTAGGTTGTCCAAGTAAGGGAAAATTTTAAACACAGATCAAAATACAAAAAAGGAAGTATCCCCACAAGGCACTTAAATGAAAAATGAACAAGAGAAGCAATGGTACCAATGACCCAATGAAGATCAGTCTGATGGATACATGACCTGCATTCAGGCTGACAATGAGATAGTCTGGGGAAGACATACGTACATCTACCTATATACCCCAATGCATACAAGCTGACGTCACACATTGGACATACTCCCTTTGCGAAGGTAAAGCTTTGGTACCCTGACCTGATGTTAGTGGACAAAAAAAACATATGTTTAGAATACTGCAAAAGTGATTTCAGTAAGGACATTTTGCTTTCTGCTCAGTTGGATTAAAATTGTATCCAACAGAAAATATGAGATTGTTCAGCATCTCTGAAGGCATGGATGGCCCAGACTATTTACAACCTTTTAATAATCTGCAGGCAAGTTTGATTCTTGGTTTGTTATGAAGACATACTCTACAATGATATTACTCACTGAACATTCTTGTAAATCCTCACATTGTCATCATGGACAATATCAGACTACTACCACCATCAATCCCATGTCTCTGACAAAACATATGTGATTCTGAGTGATCATAGATGGTTCTGCACAAACACACTTGTACAACTATTATGACATGTCAGCAATCTATGAGGATAATCAAGCTCACCGTCCTGACACTGTAACTTCTGCTGGAGGTGTTAGGAGGGACACTGCTATACCTGTATGTGACATTATGACCAAAACAGGCTAGTTGACCGATGTGCATGGAATATATGCCGGGATCCACACTGTCACAACTGTAACCCATGCCATTACTGTTGTCATACAGCTAAGTATGTACTGTGTGCATCAGCAGAACAGGTATCACACATGCATCTGGTATAACACCTTGATGGGGGTTCTGCACCATCAGACAGCAATGTTTATGCAACAAAAAGAATATCTAGGTAATGCCAATAAGCTGTGTGACAGCTCACTGTGCATAGCTGTTACACTTCAGTTTCACATCACTGGAAGATGTATAGGGTGGTACATGAAGAAGAGTGCATTGTACTCAGTTATTGGTGTGATGAAGGATGTGACCTATGGTGGTATTATGGCCTTTGTTGTGGATGTCCTGCACATACTCAGTAGTTGTGTTACATACAAGAGACTAGTCATCACTGTGGCCACATGCTAGTGGACCTTCCACATACCATCTACCCCAGGACACAGGTCACATATCACTTGGTCTGCTTATAGGGTGTGATGCTCACATTATTCTTGTGCTTTGGCATTTGTTTTCATAATGTAACAACCCCCCCCCATGTTTTTGCTTCATCTCATGTGTTGTCATGGTTGTGGCAGCAATCTTTGGTGTGTGTTGATACTGTTTGTATTATGCTAATATCACAGCTGGAGTGAATGATTGCCCACAGACAACTGGACACAGGATGTGTATGTCATTGTTGATGTCTGTGACTTAAATAATGGACAGGAAAAGGCCTAGCAAACAACCACAATGTATGGACCTGATCATTGGACTGAAGATATAGGTCAGTTCACATATTTCAACATATTTAGATGCCACATATGTGATCCAGTGGTCTACCCACTTGCTAATATAAGTTTTTATGGGCACATCTGACAGTGTTGAGTGAATACCTGAGTGTGGATTTGTGACAAATGCCTTGGCCTGGTCAAGTTCCACAGAATGATAGTGTTGCCATCATGCATACCCTTGATGACCTCTTTGAGGACATCTAACAGATGTAACAGACATGGATGAAGCATTAACTCACACGTCTGTTGCACACAGCTGGGATATTAATTGTCTCCATTTAGAAAAGGTCCATGATTACATGTTGGTCTACCTCACAGATGAGAAGAGTCAGGATGTGTCTGTACAGCATGTATCACGTGCTACACCCCCCCACTCAGATGGATGCATATTGACGTACACCCTTCTACGGGAATATATTCCATCTGGAGGGTGTGTCAGGTCATTTTTTTTTCTAAGTCACACTATAGGTAATCTGTGATGTCACAGCCCATTGATACTGGGTGATAGGCCTGGATCAAGGTAAGACAGTGCATACTATCTGTCTTTATCTGGCTTAGGGTTTAGACACAGTCCCCACTCAGGTATCATTGAGAAACTCACCCAGCTGGGGATTAACCCTTACTTCACTAGATGGTTAACCAACTGGCTCACCAACAGAACACATACTGTGAAAGTTTATGAATCAATGTCTACCAGTATAACTGTCACCATTGGCATACCCCAAGGATCTGTGCTGGGCCCTTTACTGATTGGAATCTATTTCTCAACAGTCCAGGCTAAAGTATATGGCCTTTGGCTTACCTAATTTGCTGATTATTGCATATTGGGTGCAATCACTGAGTTCATCAATGATGTTAACATACTACAGGAGGAGTTAACACAAACAAATGATTGGTGCCAAAGCCATATGGTCTACAAATAAATGCAAAAATGTGTCATTATTTTTGCCTTCTAAAAAGTTGGATTCCCCACTAATTATACCATTGACAACACTCCCCCTTTGATTAAACCCAGTGGTGCAAGATCTGGGAACACATATAGATAGCAATCTGAACTTCGACCTCCAAGTGTCCACAGTGGTTTGGAAAGGCTATGTTGTGCACCTCATAAGTCAGGACACTGTATACTGATCTGAGGATGATATAACAGTACTGTACCCAAACCTCACCAGAACACTAATAGAGTATAATGCTCCCTTTTGCATTTACCTCACCAGACACCTGCATCAGCTGGAGAGACCACAGGGTTTTTTCACCAAGAAAACACAAGGCCTACAGACCATGTCATAATGTTTGGGGATAGACTGAAAGGTCTGTCACTGTAATCTGTATTTACAGGCTGAGGTGACTTTTGCCTGGCCTACAGCCCAGTCTCTGACCCTGCCCTGATGGGAATATTGCACATCAGCTATAGCTGATGACATTAGCAGAGTCTGATGAGAGGAAGATGGTAATAGCAGCATCCCACATGCTGCTGTAAAATGCTTTCTCTGATGTCAAGCAAGTGTGTGCACACACACACACACACACACACACACACACACACACACACACACACACACACACACACACACAGCAGCTGACTGCAGTGAAAACAGAACCCCTGCCTAAGTACACCTACTAGAGAACACTGTATCTAAGGCAAATGCCACAGCTCAAGACTGGCTTGGCGAGTATCAGACAATAGTTTATAGGTGATGACATCAGCAGTGTCTGGTGAGGAGAAGATGGTAATACCAGTGTCTCACATGCTGGTGTAAAATGTTCTCTGTAATGTCAAGCAAATGCAGAAACACAAACACACAAGTTGACTGCAGTAAGAACAGAAACTTTACCTACCTAAGTACACTGATTAGAGAGTGCTGTATTTAAAGCAAGTGCCACAGCTCAAGTCTGACTTGAAGAGTGTCAGACAGCATTTTATGGGTGATGACATCAACAGTGTCTGGTGTGGAGAAGATGGTAATAGCAGTTTCCCACCTGCTAGTATAAAATGCTCTCTCTAATGTCATGCAAGAGCGCAAACACACACACACACACACACACACACACACACACACACACACACACACTCCAGTTGACTGCAATGAGATTAGAACCCCTACCTATCCAAGAACACACTAGAAGAGTCAGTATTTTACACAAGTTCCACAGCGCACGTCTGACTTTTACAAGGCTGCAAGATAACATAGTGGATGACATCATCAGTGGATGTTGGAGAGAAGATGTTGGGAGGCCTGCATGAAATAGATGTGTAGATATGTAGAAGTGTCAAAATATTGGCAACCCCATGGGATTTGAGTGGCAACTGCAGGATGCACACTTATGCTCCTCTGGCTCAATAGACAGACACACACCCCCAGTTGACTGCAGTGAGAGCAGACCTACCTAAGTATACAGACTACAGAACTTTGTATTTAAGGCAAGTGCCACAGTGCACATCTGACTTGGAGAGTGTCAGACAATGCTTTATAGGTGATGACATCAGCAGTGTCTGGTGAGGAGAAGATGGTAATAGCGGTGTTCCACATGCTCGCGTAAAATGCTCTCTCTAATGTCAAGCCAGTAGACAAACACACATCAGTTGACTGCAGTGAGATTAGAACTCCTGTCTATCTAAATACACAGACTAGAAAACTCAGCATATTACACAAGTACCATAGCACAAGTCTGACTTTTATAAGACTGCAGGATAACTTATAGTGAATGACATCAGAAGTGGATGTTGAAGAGAAGATACTGGGAAGCCTGCATGAAATGGATGTGTAGACATGTGCAAGTGTCACAATACTGATTTTAGTAAGATTTTTTGTAGATATACTGGCAATCGATGGGATTGGAGTGTTAACTGCAAGATACATACACACTTATGTTCCTCTGTCTAGATACACACACACACACACACACACACACACACGCACACACACACACACACACACACACACACACACAAACACACCTCCCAGTTTACTGCAGTTAGATCAGAACCCCTACCTTTCTAAATACACAGACTAGAGAACTTTGTATTTTATGCAAGTACCACAGCACACGTCTGACTTTTATAAGGCTGCAAACTAGAGAACTCTGTATTTTACACAAGCACAATGGTACAAATCTGACTTTTCTTAGGATGTAGAACAACTTAAAGTAGATGACATCAGGAGTGGACGTTGGAGAGAAGATGTTGGGAAGCCCACATAAAACAGATGTGTAGGCATGAGCAAGTGCCAAAATATTGGTTTTAGTAAGATTTTTTTGTAGTTATACATTTTAAGAGTTCTTGTACACAGACTAGGAAAAGTCTAGAGGGATGAAAGTCATCTTTGTTAACAATAATTTATGGAAATAGATTATGTTTTTAATAATGTATTTTTTATGGATGTCAAAATATATATATTTTTTTTTAATTGACAAATGGTGTATAGTATTTCCAACCATGTATTATAATGTCTTTGATAAATTCACAAACTTTGTTTAATAATCTGTTTAATAAGAAGCGCCACATCATTATTAATTTTGTTAATTTTATTCAAAGTGCATCAGGTTTAAATTATTAGGATTTTTAATAAGTAGGCAGCACCAGCTAAATATCACACTGATAAGGATGGGGGAATGGATTTGAATTTGTTAACATGTATACCTATACACTTTGTGTTACAACAAAATAAACCGCCCCCAAACCTGATAACAGGTATATAGTCTGAAAGTTTGGGATGAAACTGTCATTCTGTTTATTTTTGTTTTATTTGGATCACTTGTCTTTCTGCTTAATAAATGATTTTTGACTGGAAACAGGATGTCTACCCTGCTTGGATTACTTCTGAATATCTACTAGAGTTAATAATTCTGTATAATATTAATAATATTTCAAAATAAGTTCTACTATTTTCTAATTTTCTCTGCTTTTTAATATATAGCAATTGACTAGACATACAGGAATTGAAAAAACTTCCACACAAAGAAGTTTCTTACACTCTATTTCTTTTTTAAATACTGGCAATCCATGCAATTGGAGTGGTAACTGCAGGATACTCACTTGTGCTTTACTGACTAGATAGACACACACGCACTTTTCAGTTGATTGCAGTGAGAGCAGAACCCCTATCTAAATAAATATCAAAAAAGTATAAACACGACCTGGATATACTCCAAAAAGAATTATTTATTCACAAATAAAGTAAGCGCTTTCGTACAGGATAGTACCTGTACTTCTTCAGACAAGACAAGACAGTACTGAATGCAAGACCTTATATATACTCCCCCAGAATGTAAATCTAATGAGCTCTATCACATGGTCAATTAAACATCAATTACATCAAATAAAAAGCTAGCTTGGAAGAATATAAGAAAATCATTAGAAAATACATTGAAAAATACATTTCAAAATACTTCAGAAGTGTACGTTAGAAGTATGTTGGAAAAGTAGCCACTAACACCAGGTAAAATGTTAAATAGCACTTAATCAGACAAAAAATAAATAAATATTAATAAATTAGATAAGAAATGCATAAAACATGGATAAAAATGACTGTTAATAACAATCTTATGCACCATAAGGATATTAAAAATTCATCTATTTGAATATAAATACCTTGTAAAAATGGTAATATAGATGGATGCACAAAATAAACAATCTAAAATTCTGAAAAAATATTAAAATATATATATATATATATATATATATATATATATATATATATATATACATACACACACCAAGGAAAATGAAGGCCTTTATGTTATAAGGCTCCTCAGTTTAAGTATGCAAGCTATGGAGCACATTTCATTAATACAAATACAACACTCATAGCATTAAATACCTGGTCCAGTACAAAATGTGTCCTGTCTTCTACATAGGAAAATCTGACAGAAGACTAAGAGACGGAATGCATGAACACCTTTATGCTATCAGAAACAAAAGGATGGAGAATGCATTGGCTAAACACATTATCAATTCACTAGAACATTTTTTTGAATTCAGAGTTATTGATACAGTTGACACAAACATTAAAGGTGGTCCTACCTCTCTGAGATTGGAGAAATGTGAATTGTTGTGGCAGATAAGATGTGATGCATTTAGGCACCCAGGGATTAATGAAATGTGCTCCATAGCTTGCATACTTAAACTGAGGAACCTTATAAGATAAAGGCCTTCATTTTCCTTGGTGTATATATATATATATATATATATATATATATATATATATATATATATATATATATATATATTTTTTTTTTTTTTTTTTCAGAATTTTAGATAGTTTAAAATGTTTATGTTGTGCATCCATCTATGTTACCATTTTTACAAGGTATTTATATTGAAACAAATGAATTGTTAACATCCTTATGGTGCATGAGATTGTTTTTAACAGTAATTTTTACCCATTTTTTATGTATTTCTTATCTAATTTATTAATATTTATTTATTTTTCAGTCTGATAAACGTTATTTAACATTTTACCAAGTGTTAGTGGCTACTTTTCCACCATACTTCTAACGTACACTTCTGAAGTATTTTGAAATGTATTTTTCAATGTATTTTCTAATGATTTTCTTATATTATTCCAAACTAGCTCTTTTATTTAATGTAATTAATGTTTAATTGACCATGTGATAGAGCTCATTAGATTTATATTCTGGGAGAGTAAATAAGGACTTGCATTCAGTACTGTCTTGTCTGAAGAAGTACAGATACTATCCTGTACGAAAGCGCTTACTTTATTTGTGAATAAATAATTCATTTTGGAGTGTATCCAGGTCATGTTCATACTTTTTTGTTATTTTCCTAGTTTGTTTCATGGTTCCATAGTATCCAGTTTGTGCTTCAGAATGGATACTGACCTTGGACTTGGCACTCCTTCTTTATTTCCTGACGAATCCATGGAGGTGAATACTACCCAAGATATTGGTGCCTTAACCTGTCTGATACATGCCTTGAATAAGAAGGTGGATGATTTGGCCAGTATGGTGGTTAACAACTCTAACAAATCAGCCACATCTCCCAGTCTCAGGGAGGGTTGTTTGCCCTCACCTACAGCTGCTTCTATGCCTGGTCCCAGGACTTCTAATATCTCTAGGCACGGAGAGGAGAATTCCGACATGCAAGGGACATCACAGCATTTCAACGTACCTACTACCCATGGGACTGCTAACCTGAATGGTAATGTTACTGATAATGTTTCTGCTTCACGCCTGCTCTCATTGACTTCCAACGCAAATGTAGCTTCTCATTCCTACTCTGATACTGTGGACAGTTTGTCTAGATGGTTGCAGCCTATGCCCCATTTCATCTTCAACACTACCAACCCAGCTAACATTTCTGTCTCTAATACACCACCTGATATTAGCACCAACCTTAGGACTTTGGACACTTATTCATTTAAATTAAAAAAACTACAACTGGAAGTATTATACTTCCATGAATGCATTAGTAGAGGTATTTTGTCGAAAGGCTTAAGAACATGGTGCTATTCTACTGGGTTAATTCCTGATTCTCCTTTTCATTTAGAGCTCATACAGTTATTCAATAAGCAAGGCATCCAGTTGATGGAATGCTTTATTAGGGACTACAATGAACAGATTAAATCTTTAGAAGAGAGTATATGTGTCTTGGATGAAACTATTAAAAATAACAGTGATTTTCACACATATAAGTTTGATTACAACCACATCTTTACTAGTATAGATGCACAAATGCTTAACAGGGATGAAAATGAATACAGCAAGAGAAGTGCATGTCCCCGCCCCCATGAGTCTCAACAATGGGGATTGACATATTGTCCGTCCAATCAGATGCCTAGAATAATGAGTGACAATGACATCACACATTTTAACATGCCAGAGGAAGAAGATGCTGCTTTACAACCAGCTGAAGCACCCAGATGTAGTGAATGGATCCAAAACCAAAGAATTCACAATAATGGACAGAATTCTACAAATGGATTACAGTGAAATAACAGCATTAATGATCAAAATTTTCAGGGGAACCAGAACTCTGTACAGGGGAACCTGAAGTACAGAAACAACAGAAAAAGGAGCCGCAGGAGCAAATGACAGTTTCAGAGATAATTGACATCAGTTTATCTACTACTGGTGAGTCTATTTCTCTTTCTCCCAGGTATAATAGTAACTATGTTCCTAATTTGGGGTTTGAATCAGATTCTGTACACATCACCAATGACTGCATGAGAGACAGCAATTTACTTTACATAAGTGAACCTGTTTCCCCTCCCTTGGAGGATAATCTTACTTTAACGTACCCCGAGGAGAGACAAATGAACATAATTCATAATACAATGGGTGACTTTAAAGTATTTAACTTTTCTTCCTTCCCTGTGGACAGTAATTTAGCAGACATTTTTGCTAAAGGGATGACTTTTGTACCCTCCAGAAGTTTGGATCTACCAAACAGCATTATTGACTTGAAACTTTTTGTAAGAAAGCTGAATTTAAAACTTCTTTTGGGTACACACAATGTTAATTGTAACAATGAATTTCATGTGTATAGTACTTATAATCCTGTTCTTAATCCCACCTTAGCAGCTTTTGAACAAATTTGTGAGTTTGATTTATGGAATATTAAAATGTTTAGATCTTCCATGAGCACAACTAACTGTTAAAATTTGAATGCTTATAAAAGAAACCTTACAACCAATTTAACTACAAGTGGTTTAAGAATCTCTCAACCAGATAAGAGTGGCTGCATTGTGATTTTTGATTATGACATCTATAAAATGAAAATGCAATGCATGTTAGAAACAGATAGTTATAAACTAGTATTTTTGAATGAGCTTAATGGGGCATATAGGAAGATCAGAACATTCCTTAATGATATATTCATAGAAACACATATTACCTTTGAGATGTATAACTACCTCACAGTCCCAGCACCATAGATTCCAATTATATTTGGAACACTTAAGATTCATAAAAATCTTCAAAATCTTTATTGCACCCTATTGTTAATGGACATAATTCAATTACTTACCCCATGGCCAAATTTGTGGATAATTTTCTTAAGAATTTTTAACAGATGAAATACAAGTCTACAAGGACTTTTGGTCCTTTGTGGCTAACATCAATGGGTTGGATTATACTGAGGATTACATTATTTTTTACAGTGGATGTCAAGGACTTATACTCGGTGATCCCTCATGAACTAGGTATTGACTGGATTAGCCAGCTGTTAGTCCAGAAAGGCATCATTGATGATGATCTGTGCTTAATACAATAATTTTTAGATCTAATTATGACAATTTCTTTTTGTTTGAAAAATCTTATTACTTGCAGAACAAGGGTGTCACCATGGGGTCACCATGTGGGGCCAGTTTCTCTAATCTGGTCATGGTGTATTGGGAAAAAGAATATATTTTCAAGAGCAACCCTTTCAAGGAATATATTCATTACTGCACACATTACTTTGATGATATTTTTATAATTTTCAAGGGCAGCGCATCTATTTTCACAGAATTCATGATTTTCATTTACACCACTACAGACATTTTAAATTCACTAGTGAGTTCCACAGGGAAACCATATCTCACTTGGATATCAATTTGAGTAAAGATAATGTCAATCAATGCTACGTGACCACTATCTTCAGAAAGGAAACATATTCTAATTCCTTTCTACATTATGCTAGCGTTCATCCTGACCACTAGAAGTCAGTGGTTAAAAGACAGCTAGTTAGAGCAGCCAGAATGATATCCAAGTATCCTTTTTAAATGAATACCAGTTCCTTAAAGAGATGTTTCTTAAGCGTGGTTACTCACAGCCCCTATTAGAGGACATCATAAAGGAGGTCACATCTAAGAGAGCAACAGAGTTTTATAAAGCCATTTTAAATTATTCCTTACTTATGAATGGGAATGACCATAGCTCTTTCAGAATACATAATAATAGACTCATTGCACATTCCTCCATAGATCCATTTACGGATTTTTCCATCACATATGTGACCCCATATAGTAATGAAGCATACATTATTAAACGTATAATACACTAGAATTGAGACTTAATAGTAGCTGATACAAACTTAAGAGTTAGTTTATCAAGTAAACCTAGAATCATATTCAAGAAGGGTATTAATCTAAAAGCCATGTTGGAGCAGAGGAGAACAGAAAATCCTAGGATCAAAGGAATGTTCAAATGTAAAAACTGCCCCTACTGTAAAGATGTGAGCACAGGACCCTCTTTTGAAATCAGGAATATGAGATTTTCATGCAAGGGTAGATACAATTGCAACACTTTTAGCATTACATACCTGGCCCACTGCAAAATGTGTCCTGTCTTCTACATAGGAAAATCTGACAGAAGACTAAGAGACAGAATGTATGAACACCTTTTTGTTATCAGGAACAAAAGGATGGAGAATGCATTGGCTAAACACATTATAAATTCACCAGAACATGTTTTTGAATTCAGAGTTATTGATACAGTTGACACAAATATTAGAGGTGGTCCTACCTCTCTCAGATTGGAGAAATGTGAATTGTTGTGGCAGCTACGATGTGATGCAGTTAGGCACCCAGGGATTAATGAAATGTGCTCCATAGCTTGCATACTTAAACTGAGGAGCCTTATAACATAAAGGCCTTCATTTTCCTTGGTGTACATATATATTTTTTCAGAATTTTAGATAGTTTAAATTGTTTATTTTGTGCATCCATCTATCTTACAATTTTTACAATGTATTTATATTCAAATAGATGAATTTTTAACATCCTTATGGTGCATACAATTGTTAACAGTCATTTCTATCCATTTTTATATATTTCTTATATAATTTATTAATATTTATTTATTTTTCAGTCTGATAAGTGTTATTTAACATTTTACCAGGTGTTAGTTGCTACTTTTCCAACATACTTCTAATGTACACTTCTGAAGTATTTTGAAATGTATTTTTCAATGTATTTTCTAATGATTTTCTTATATTATTCCAAGCTAGCTCTTTTAATTAATGTAATTAATGTTTAATTGACCATGTGATAGAGCTCATTAGATTTACATTCTGCGAGAGTGTATATAAGGTCTTGCATTCAGTACTGTCTTGTCTTAAGAAATGCAGGTACTATCCTGTACAAAAGCGCTTACATTATTTGAGAATAAATAATTCTTTTTGGAATGTATCCAGGTCGTGTTCATACTTTTTTGTTATTTTCCTAGTTTGTTTCATGGTTTCATAGTACCTATCTAAGTACACAGACTACAGAACTCTGTATTTTATGCAAGCACTACAGCACAAGTAAAACTTTTGCACGGCTGCACTACAACTTATAGTGGATGACATCAACAGTGGATGTTGGAGAGAAGATGTTGGGAGGGCAGCATGAAATGGATACCTAGCCATGTCCAACTGTAAAGCTATAAAAGTTCTTAATGTTATCAGATTGACAAGTGTGCACTGTTTAGTATTTGGTGGTTGTGTTTTCAATGTGCAGGTGTACTTTAAGAGACAGGTGTCAACATTACTATAAGTGTTGGAAAATCTGAATATATATTGTCATTCTAAACAATTTTTTGTATTTATTTATGTAGTATAGTTGATATTTTTGTGACAAGTACTGAGATACCTAGGTTGCAGTGCATGTGGGTAGTTTTTTAGAAAGTGCCTTACTTTTGTTTGGGTTTCCATATGTAGTTTAATGTCATGAACATTAAACAGACAGTAAACAGAAGTAATGCATGCTATTGTCCACTTTGCATAGGGCAACACTGAGCAGTGGGTTTGCCCAATATTTGGCAAACTGTTTATGCGTGCAAGATACAGATTTCTACTGCTTTCCCTGTTTGCACATATTTAAGCAGTGCATAAACATGAGCCTCATTGCTTAAATTCTAAGAGTTCTCAGCACTGAGGGTATGAAACACAGCTGCTGCTTAACTGACTCTATGGTTGCAGGTGTAAGTGCATTGATGTATTTCTTTTGGAGCCCAGATGATATGGGGTCTGAATCCAGGTGTATGTGATACTTTTAAATAAGTAGCGATAATGCAAATTTGTCATTTGCTAGTTGTTTTGAGGGCTGGGGGACCCAATTTTTACTTCTTTGTGTTGGCACAAAAAATTGCTATTGTTACTATCTTGTTTTGGATCCAGCCTTGCTTTGTGTGTAATTGTAATATGTTACAGCCACATAATTCCCTTTTTATATTTGAAAATCTTGACTGTTTTATGTTTCTCCAGTAGGTAATATTGAAATACTGCACCTTTTATCTGTTATCTAAGCAGGACTTTTATTTACGTGATACTTGTATGTATTATTTTTTCTTTTGGCACCCAGGCATTCCAATCCAAACAAACCTCCCTTCAGTGACCCTGAGATTGAAGTCATAGTGGAAGCATTTAGGTGACATGATGCCTTTCTGCTTGAAAAGGGACATGAAAGGATGTCTGGCAGAATGCAAATTTGGTATCAGATAGTGGCTGATGCGAATGCAGTAGGTGGCCAGACCAGGATATATGATCTGGTGTGCCATACGGCCACTGACATGATTTTATTAGCCTGCAGGAGAGCAGCTGCAGTGGCCCCTGAACAGATGGTTACTGGAGGGGTGGACTGCTACAGATCTCCCACTGACACCAGATGAAGAATTCCTGTCCACTGTCAGGGATCCAGACTGGAACGTACACAACAGCATGTCATTGATGTTGGTGCTGCTGTTTCAGGGAGGACAAGTATGTCCCAGGAGGAGCTTCCAAGTAGGCTTGCCTATTTCAATTGTTAAATACTACTTGTATAGTAAAATATTGACACCAGTACTTAAGTTCTGTTTAACATAATTCTTTTTTGGGGGGTGGGGAATAATTGCAGATTGATACAGTTAACCATACATTCTGGTTGATTACACCTGGGCTTGTGGTGGATGTGTCATCCAAGTTCTTGTTAAAAGTATTGTTACTGGACATATAAATGGCAAAAATGTTTAATCCCTCTGTGTTACTGTTAATTATGATGATGGTGTCTTACCTTTTGTTTAACTTCTTCCAAACCATCCTCCATAGTGGGTTCTATATCACCACATCGAATGGTGATAAGTTCAAACATCCTTTGTTCGAACCTAAAAGTCTGAAAACCTTAAACACAAACTCATGGAACAGTGATTTTTTTTTTTCCTAGGGAAAAAAGTTGCTGCTCCATGAAAAAAAAAATCACAACTTTAAAACAAACCGAAGAGGGGGGCTTTACCCCCCACACCCCCCTTACTTAAATATACCAACTCCGAGATTGCACTACAGTGGAGGAAATAGCAAATCCCTGAAGATGGCCCACCGATTTTTTTCCCTAGGAAAAAAAATTGATGTTCCATGACTTTGCGGTTTAGGGTTTTCAGACTTTTAGGTTCGAACAAAGGGAGTTCAAACTTATCACTATTCGATGTGGTGATATAGACCCTCCATAGGGAGCCTACAATCATCTGTACAAGTAAAGCCAAGCATTTTTATGTCACTACTGATGAGGAGTTCAAAGAAATATTTATTCTATCCATATGTGTGATGTGGGCGTCAGGACTGTTTTGTGTATTGCTGCACTATCTGTAATAGTGGCACCACTGTTAGTTTGTTAGCATATATTGGACTATAGAAATGTAGGTATTAGTTTATTTCCTGTGTTTGTTGCTTATTATCACAGGTAATCCTGACAGTGGAAGTGTAGGGCTCCTATCACCTGATGTCAGAGTATCATCAGACTCTGATGATGATGGTGGCCAAAATGAGGCGCTGTGGAGGGTGGTGCAGAGGTTGAATCTGACACTGAGGTTGACATTCAGACATCCATTGTAATCCCATCAGACACAACCAGTAGGCCTACATCAACCCATTCCAGTGAGCCGTCAGATATTGGACAGGTGGAGGGTGAGACACTCGATCAGGGTAGTGTGGTTATTGTGGCTTCATTGCCTGTTGTCTCTGGCTGTAGCCAAGGTGTGGGTGATGTGCCACACTGGAGGGCTGTTAGGGGTGCTCGGAGGAGGCCTGCGGTTCATCCTCCACCTGATCCAGGTATCTCTTCACATGTCAATCAATTTATGCTTAGGGCTATCATGGAGCCACAGGCACATTCCATTAGGTCCTCCAGAGATATACATAGGGTTGTAGATGTGGCACAAGCTGACATGTGTGACTGCCTCCACTGTGTTGCTGAGTCAATGGATCAGATGAATGATACATTGGAATAGGCAGTGTCTGTGATGGAACGTCTGCTGGGAGAGGGATGGCATCCACGTGGGTGTAGGTCAGCCACATCATCTGATGTTAGTCAACATGGCTGTGCCTGATCATGCTCCCATAGTGATACTACTTCCACTGCTCTGTCAGTGGTTGAGGTGCCCAGACATGGCAGACCATGGAGTCATGGTCCTGGGCATCCTCATGAGGAGAGCTTGTCCAGTAGACATTAGTCACATTCAAATAGCAGCAGTGCATCTGACCATGGGTATGAATATGCCAGTGTAACTCCTGGCAGAGCCAGTTCACGTGGTCGGGTACGACAACAATGAAATGCCACCTCTACCATGCATGGCTCACACCTGTCCAACATATTAAGATGTACAGCTAGCACAGACCTGGTCTGTGTTCTTGCAGACAGTCACACATGAGTTTCACCTGGAGGGCACATACAGTCACACGCAAACAGTTACATGGTTCAGCCATGAGGCTTAAAGCTTATTCTGTCTCAGTGGCCATTTGTTACTTTATCCAAATGTCTCCCTGCTTTGCTTTCTTACTCATATGATGTGATGATAATTGTGCCATATCATTGTTTTCTATCTTTTGGATTCAGAGATACGTAAGTTTTCTGTCTGATGCTCAGGGTGTGTAACTGACTTAGTGCTTAATATATTTGTGTTTGTGATGTTTTGCGAACTTTACCTCTGATATATTTTGGTCTTACAAAGTTAGATAGTTGATAGAATCAGAACAGTTTTCTGCATCAGTATTTTTAAGAATCTTCTGAGGGTTATGAAGTCTGAAACTGAAATTTGTCTCATTACTTTCTAACTTCCCCCTTAAATGATTTTCCAATACAAAAGTATAAGGTCAAACTGAGGCTATTTGGTAACTATCAGTACCTTTGTGAGGTATGAATTTGTGAATCTTTGATGCCTGAGGCCTATTACTTGATAGAGGACATGTGTTCACATAAGTCTCTACTGTCACATGTTAAAGTCATTGCTGTATAAATCAACCAACTTTTATTTACTTACATTATCAAGTGACAATATGCAAGGATATGCCATTCATTTGTAATATTACACAATTCCATTTTAATACTCCAGGTTCAACACTTGCCTTATAAATCCAGAAGTTGCTACAGTTTTAGTTCAGAGCTGAGTCTCTCTGATGGTAGGAGTAGACAGCCATTACATGGCTAGGTAAAGGTTGTGAGCATTGCCTGACATCAATGTTACTATATCTATGTGTGTAGGATGAAGGTTTTAGCCCCTTAGGTGGTGAGTGTGCCGTGTGTTGCCTCATAGCTAATCTGAGGGTATATTGAGCACACCTACATCTGTCTACACTCACAGCAGCTGATGGTTCCCCCTCTGACTCCTCACCTGTGTGTGGCTGTGGTGACCTTGCCAGTGGTAGTGAAATGTGTGCCCCTTCTCCTTGTTAATCTTGCTGAAACTGAATTTTCAGTATATTGTGAAGCATGGCACACATGGTGAAGATTTCAGTACATGTACATGGATTGTACTGCAGGGCTTCCTGAGATGTATCTAGGCAGCAGAACTGTGATTCAGCAGCCCAAACACATACTCTATGATATTTCTGGTTTGAGCAGGTGCCTCATTATGGCATTCTTCAGCAGGTATGTGTGCATTTCTGATGAGCATCATCAGCCACAGTTCCAGTACATAACCTGCATCCTCCAGTAAATTACCCTGTGAGATATCCCCTCAGTGAGCATCTGATATGGGCTGGAGATGTGCCAGATATGTGAATCATGGTAACTGCCTAGGTTGCCAGCACACACATTCAGGATGATTCCCTTAGCATTATACATGACTTGGCAGTTAATGGAGTGAAAGCTCTTTTTATTTATGTAGAGCTTCCCTGTTCCCTGGGTGGTGCCTTGATTTCTGTATGTGTACAATCTATGGCACACAGTAACTCAGGGTAGTGTGCTACAGGGCAGAACTCTTGCATATTTGTGGCCCTTTCCTCAGGAGTATGGGTAAAATATACATGGTCACTGGCATGTTGGAGGATATCATTCAGGAATTGATGGACAATTCCAGAAGCGATACCTGTGACACCCTCAATATTTCCCCAGTTGGTCTCTGAAAGGTTCCTGTAGCTAAAATTATAAGTGCTACACATACCTTTGTCTCCACTGGTATGGGTTCCCCTCGATTTGCCCTGGGTCTGAGTTGAGGATGACAAAGGTTGCAAAGTTCCTGTAGTGTGTGTCTCTAGCCACTCTGTAGCGCTCTACAATTTCAACCTCAAGTAGATTGTGATAAGTTAACTAGGGTCTGAAAACTCCTTCTTGGCCATGGTCTACTAGCAGCAGCAGCAGCATAGACTTCAGCCTGTCGCACATACTCATGAACTGAAGCAACAGTAGCCCCTAACATTTTTTCTGTGCAAACTCCTCTCCATGTCTGTATTCCAGTAGGTTTTTGCAATTCACAGGTAAAACCAGCACTGAGTCTACACAGTTGCTTTATAGCTTGTTGAATAGCTCCTTTATCTTGGATTAGTTGATTAGAAAACAAGTAACCTCCGTAGTATCCCCAAAGTCTCAAAACAACCCACTAATGTGTAGTGGATCCAAAAACAAAACAGTATAAGAAACTTCTCTGTGTGGAAGATTTTCAGTCCATATATTTCTAGTTAGTCACTGTATATTAATCAGATCAGACAATAGCAGTAGAAGTAGCGAACTTAAACTTGTCTTAAGTTAAAACAAAACAAAAAATAGTAATAGAAAATATATAATTGTACAGCATTACCAAGTATTCAAAAGTAATCCAAGCAAGGCAGGCAGTCTGTTTCCAGTCGAAAATCCATCATTTGATTAACATACAGTTCAGCTGCTTATGATGTAATTAGCATGTCACGGTGTTTACTGTGGTTGTGCTGTTCAGGCTCTACACACTGTGTAGAGCTACTTACTGAATACAAAATAATGAGCTACTGTGCCGTGACATGCATACGATTTTAGTGGACCATGTAGGGTTTATTGAATCTACCCAAGAGACAGTACATAATGTGGATTGAAATAACTTTTCCAGCAAATACTTTATCTTCCTTGGATGGCAGTGTTAATTAGATTTCCCCTCAGGAAACCCGAGAGGTCAGATCCATATTCACAATGATCAGTGAGTATTAATGGGAGACATTTTGAGGTGGGGCAGTATCTAAGCAAAAATGTTTCAATGAAGAAGATTCATGTATTTCATCATAGTATTTGTTCATGAAACCTTATGCAAAGATTGCTTTTAGTTTTTTTGAATGCTACCTTGAGGACAGTAAATGGGATAAAGGCTGGGATTCAATAAGTAAATTTTTCCATGCAGGAACAGTGTAGCCTCTCCTGCATGGAATATGGCCGCTGAGCAATCTAGTAAGCTACTCGTCTGACGTGCATGAGCCTGCTTACACTAGTCCTGCACAGACACCACTGCATAATGCTAATTAGCTCATTTGCTGGTGAAAACCATAAAAATGAGGTGAATTAGTGATTCAGCAAGCAGGCAGGCATCCGTGCAAAAATAGTGTTAATTGCAGAACTGTATTTAGCTACTAGCCAAATACATTTCTGAAAAAACTAAAATGGAGGCATGATAGCTCAAATAAAAGCATGTATTCTAATCTTTAGGCATGCCAATGGCCAAATATATGGCCATTGGCAAGGAAAAGTGTTTCATTTTTATAAAAATAAAAGTTTTTTTTTTTGTTGGCAGATCTTAGCCATTTAAGCATAAGGCAGCGGCGCGCAAACAGGATTATGCCGAAAATAAAGAAAATGTGAAAAAGCAATTTTAATGGAAATCTGCATTTTTCCATTATAGTCTATGGCATGCAGAATCTAAACAATATCAGGGAACAGTGGTTTCTAAGGGGAAAGGCTCTGTGGTAGTGCAGTAACTAGGGACTAAGGCAGTGGTGTATACAAATGAGTGGGAGTTTACTGAATCACAAAAATATTCTAAGTGCCAAACTGCACCTAAATGTGTAGGTGCTATAACATGATCATGTAAGCAGGAGGAGCAGCAGACATAAAAAGGGGGTATGTCATGCATGGTGTAAGCACATTGGAGCTCCATGGCCCCAGATAAGCTTAGCTAAGCACAGCTAAGCAAGGGGGTGTGTCTGAGGCTGTATTGACTTTTTCCATGAAATGAAAAGCATGTTCACATGCAGGGAGGGCCATATCTCATTGCTTACCCTAGCTAAATGGGTTTGCATGGTGTGCACTGGGTGTAAAACAAACAAAAAAAAACAGAAAAAGCAGGACTGTTTACACTTGGGCACCAGGTTTGTGTGGCATGCCTTGGGAATTAAAAGGGATGGAAATGGAAAGGGGAAAAAGGGAAAATAGCAGAATAAAAGCAGTCAAGTACAAATTACATAGCTAGCAGGTGGAATGCATCATAGTCAGCTAATAATACAGGCAGCATCTGCAACACAACAGTATAAACTATGCAAATACCTTACAATCTGATTTTTTCCCACAAACTCTGCACCATTGGTGTACACATGTGGGGGAACTTTAACTGGAAAAATGTTAGGGGCTGCCATTGCTTTGATCCATCAGTATGTGCTAGACGCTGAAGGCAGAGGGACGATAATGCTGACAACCACCACAGACCAAGGAGGAGGAGAAGAGTGTTCAGACCCAGGGTAACTTACCACAGGACACATGATTTGGAGATACTAAAGCGCTACAGAGTAGATAGAGACATACTGTAGAAAATCATCAAGCTGTGCTTGCCTCAACTCAGACACAGAGCCAACAGAGGAAAACCCATCCCAGGGGATACCAATGTATGTGTAGCCTTAAGAATACTAGCTACAGGTACTTTCCAAAGACCTACTGGGGACATCATGGAGGTCTCACAGGTGTGATGCAGATGCATCCAGGGTACTCCACCAGCTCCTGGATGCCATGCTACCACATGCCAGTGAGCACATTTGCTTCCCCAACACCCATGAGGAAAGAACCAGCAATATCCTTCTCTTCCACCATGTAGCAGAATACCCAGAGGTACTGGGTGCGATAGACTGCATGTACATCCACATCAAAGCACCACCTGGTGAACAGAGTAGGGTCTACATAAACCGCAAGTGCTTCCCCACCATTAACTGCCAGGTTGTGTGCAATGCCCAGGGCATTATCATGAATGTGTTTGCTGGCAGCTCTGGAAGCTATCATGACTCACACATTTGGCATTCATTACAGCTGTATCAGGCATTTGCTAGTGGGGCATCCCATATGGCTGTCTGGTAGGGAATGCTGGCTATGCACTGGAGCCATGGATGATGACACCCATCATAAATGCACACACACTCATACAAGAATGCCATAATAACAGACATGCACAGACTATGATCATTATAGAGCATGTGTTCGGGATGCTCAAATCATGGTTCCATTGCCTTGACATATCTGGTGGAGCCTTGCAGTACTTTCCAGCCACATGTGCACACATGTTCATAGTATGTGCCATGCTGCACAATATGATCCTGCAGAAACAGCTGCAGAACAGCATGGGGAAAGATCACACAGTTGACCACCATTGCCAAGGTCCCCACAGGCACAGAGGGACTCAGACAAGGAGGCCCCTGAGCCTGCTGCTTTAGGCAGATAGAGGCATGCCCAGTATGCTCAGGCCTTGGCATAGATGCAAAACATAGAACACATACTGACACTATAGGGACCCCAAGGACTGACACCTCTCTCTGACTCGCACACACAGTAAAATGGAACACACACACATCACATTATCTGTAACTTACCATGTACAGGCTGTGTACTGTGTGCATCCAACATAGGCAGCCCTCAAGCACTGTCCTCACAACTGCTGCAGGCACAAGTTAAGTCAGTCTTCTTAACAATAAATGAATGGATTAGTATGCTTGGCAGCATATTTATGGTAATGCTGCATGCATGCAAGGGAATGGGGTGGCCTACTGGGACAGCAGCAGACATCTGACAGCTATGTGGGATACCAGGAAATGTCTGCCCAATACTGGCCTACCCACACTATGCAGTACTACCCAAGGTGACAAATCCCACTGCAGTATATGCATGGGGCCAACTAAAT